>NC_084996.1:8961931-9059431 GCF_963854185.1 Sardina pilchardus | reverse complement strand
GGCCACGCGTACACAGCATGCTGTACCTGCAGGGGAGAGTCCTTACAGACAAACACAGGGCTGCTGCGTCACCAGAGATACTAGAGATGTAAAAGTCTAGCTTCAGAAAGTAAAAGTCCTGCCATGTATTGGTTCTACCTGTGCAGTTAACTTAACACAGGTGATTTCACCAATTACCTGATCTACCTGGCTCAAGAGCTGTGCAAATTACAATCAGCTGATGAAGCAAATGGTTGTGACAGAAATGTGGCAGGACTTTTACTTTCTGAACGGCTTTACTTTACTGCCGTTGTGTGAGACAGATGGACAGTTGTCACTATGCTTGAGTGCTATCTATTTGTCCATCTATCTATCTGTCTATCTATCTATCTGTCTATCTACTGTATCTATCTATCTATCATTCTTTCTATGGTTCTATTGTATTGTTCTGTCTGTCTTGTCTTTCTGTCATCCTATCCATCCATCCCCTTGGGGATCAATAAAGTATCTATCTATCTATCTATCTATCTATCTATCATCCATCGCTGAAGCTCTGTATCTCTGTCTGTGTGTGTGTGTGTGTGGCTGCAGACCTCTGGAGCGCGGCTGGCGTAAGGCCAAAGAGGGAGCTCCGCCGCCGCCTCCGAAGGTGCGCTTACGTCAGGAGGTGGTCAGCGTGAACGGTCAGCGTCGGGGCCAGCGCATCGCCCTGCCCGTCAAGAAGCTGTTTGCCCGCGAGAAGCGGCCGTACGGCCTGGGCATGGTGGGCAAGCTCACCAACCGCACCTACCGCAAGCGCATCGACAGCTACGTCAAGAGGCAGATAGAGGACATGGACGACCACAGGTACCACACACACACACACACACACACACACACACACACACACACACACTTCTGCCCTGTAGCACTTTATTTGGATACAGGTACCACACACACACACACACACACACGTCTGCCCTGTAGCACTTTATTTGGATCGTAGTCTGCCTACAGAGACTTTACAGAAGGGTTGTTGAAATTCAAGCTATTGAATTATCGGTATTAAAGATCATCGTAGAGGTATCAAACACCACCATAAAACTACTATAGAAATGAACAAGGGTGAGTGTTTTTGCAACAGTCACTGCGTCATGAATGACAGTACATGTGGTACAGACATACACGTTCCCCACCTCCACTGCCCTGTATTCATTAGAACTGCTGGCATGACCAGACCAGACCAGAAGTGGGAAATTATACAAGGTGTGTCTGTTGGAATTTGGAGGAGTTCATAGCTTTCTGATATGTCAACAATACACACCCTCACATAGGATGTGTGTAGAACTTGTAAACAGTTGGAGGTTTCTACAGCAGCAGGCACAGTTATGTATGCTTGTTAGTCTTTTTCTAACTCGGAGTTGGGCACACCTGTTCCTGTGCCTGCACTTTAGATTTCTGCATATCATTATATAGTTATATTTTTATTAGTTGTAATTCATTCATCCCTAATCAATGCCATTAGATAGAACAACACAAAAGGGGAAGAACAGGGTTATGTTTTGTAATATTAGACACAACGTTTAAAAAAGAAAACATACACATACTGTAACATACATAAACGTCGCTCCATCTGTTCATGAATTTGTATGGGACATTTGGTCCCCCCAATTGACCCTGTGGCCACAGCCTCGCTGTAGAATAACATGATGAAGCATTACCAATCAAGATAACATCAAAATATGAACTGCTGTATCTACTAATCAATGGATGAAAATGAAAATATGAATTACTTCCAAATCTTTCAGGCCACATCTGATTATGATTAGCCATCATGCCCATTACGCCGCCTCTGATTGATGACTGTCACTCAAGGATGACATGAACTTAAAAAAACATATGTGCCATTATTGACCATTAGCTCAGTCACTAGCTGTAAAATTCATTGCAGCCTTTTGCGATTTGGCAATTGCGATTTCGATTTGATTGTGATGTATCTTTCAGCCCTATTTTACATCAGTAGGCCTATATATGTTTATGTTCATATTTTTTATATGTTGTTTGTTATATATGTTCTGATGTGTTTTCTGCTGTGTTTGTTGTCCCTCGCCAGGCCTTTCTTTACGTACTGGATTACGTTTGTGCACCTGCTCATCACTATCCTGGCTGTGTGCATATACGGCATCGCTCCAGTTGGCTTCTCCCAACACGAGACTGTCGATTCTGTGAGTCCCCTCTCCTTCATTGAATTGCACTGTCTGTGAAGATTCACACTCAGAGAAGTGAACTATGGAGAGTTTTAGTTCACTTGGTATGACTCTGTTGATTTGTGCTCTGTTTGTGACCTGTATGTTTTCCCCCCCAGGTTTTACGAAATAAAGGGGTTTATGAAAATGTCAAGTTTGTGCAACAGGAAAACTTTTGGATTGGACCAAGTTCAGTAAGTGCCTAATTTTCAGATTTCTCACACTGCTTACTGCACATTCCTTACCATCATCCAGTCTAGAGCAGAGTTGTCCTTCACTGTGAAGCCCACCTGGAACTGCGCACTTGTTAACCAGTAGGAGTGAATTTGTGTTTATTCTCATTGTGTGTTCTCCTGTTTCGCCCCTAGGAGGCGCTGATACACCTGGGAGCCAAGTTCTCGCCCTGCATGCGACGGGACCAGGAGGTGCATGACTTGATCGAGGCGAAGCGCGCCATCGAGCGGAACTCAGCCTGCTGTGTGAGAAACGACCGATCGGGCTGCGTGCAGACCTCCGAGGAAGAGTGTTCAGTGAGTCAGTTAGCCCGGATACAGTCCTTTACACACTCTCATACACACATATACATACACATGTATATACACACACACACACACACACACACACACACACACACACACACACACACACACACACACACACACACACACACACACACACACACTGCTATCTTATTATTATTAATAACTAAAAGCTAGTTCACAAACAGAATTAAGCTGCTTTGCCCATTTAGTCTCTGTATTCAGTTATACTGTACATCATTTCTGACTCTATTTCTCTCCTTTATCTCGCTCGCTCCACGTCAACTTTTCTTCCTCTATCTCTCTCTCTCCCTCTGTCTCGTTCTCTCTCTTTCTCTCTCTCTGCCTCTACTGTATATATCTATCAGAGCACATTGGCTGTATGGGTGAAATGGCCCAGGCATTCGAGCACCCCACAACTGGAAGGGCAGGATCGGCAGTATGGCTCAGTCTGCCACCAGGACCCCAGGTGTGTGTGTGTGTGTGTGTGTGTGTGTGTGTGTGTGTGTGTGTGTGTGTGTGTGTGTGTGTGTGTGTGTGTGTGTGTGTGTGTGTATGTGTGTGTATGTGTGTGTGTGTGTGTGTGTGTGTGTGTGTGTGTGTGTGTGTGTGTGTGTGTGTGTGTGTGTGTGTGTGTGTGTGTGTGTGTGGTCAGCGGCACTGCCACTCCAGTTCACTGCTGACCAGCATGGAGAGAGCCTGTCACATTGGGTTCACTATTAATTTGTATTGTTATTTATTTGTATGTCGCTTTGGACAAAGGAGTCTGCTAAATAACAATAACAATAGCCATATGCCCAATACTATAGTTACAGTACATGTCTCTTCTCCTGTCTGTGTATAGCTGATGCCCTTGTGTCTGTAAATGCTTGTGTGATTTGGAGTATATAGTGAGTTTTATTGTGTCTTGAAAATGCAGGATATGTATGGAGCCAGCCTCTGTAGCGCCACACGACTGGCCTGATGATATCACCAAGTGGCCCGTGAGTATGATGGATAGTACTCATATCGGATGTATGCGTATGACTGCAAAAGTGTCACTCTCTCACCCACTCCCTCACATCTGTGTGTGTGTTTGTGTGTGTGTGTGTCTGTAGATCTGCACCAGGTACAACACGGGTAACCACACCAATCTGCCTCACATCGACTGCACCATCACCGGACGGCCCTGCTGTATCGGCACTAAAGGGAGGTGAGTGAGGACCTGCCACACACACGCACACACACACACACACACACACACACACACACACACACACACACACACACACGCACACACACACGACAATTCCCAGTATTTGATGATCGAGCCTGTGTTATTTCTGTGTCTGAGTAAAGGGTTGGTTTTGATTAGCTGCTGCTGCTGCTGATGCTTGTGCCTCTGCCCCTGTTGTAGGTGTGAAATCACCTCCCGGGAGTACTGTGACTTTATGAGCGGCTTCTTCCATGAGGAGGCCACCCTCTGCTCTCAAGTAAGCTCCAGCAACCCCTCCCCCAAGCCCTGGTCTGTTCAGTTACAAAACACTTGATCAAATATTGTGTATTCCTGTGTATTATCCGCATTGTGTATAGATAGATAGATACTTTATTGATTCCCAAGGGGAAATTCAAGGAATAGGTGTAAGCCGCAGGACAGTGTTTTATGCAAGTTAAAAGAAACAAAATCATATTTAATATACCATATTAACGGCCCCCGTGTACTAACCTCATAGCTGAAGAAATTTTGCAAAATCAATCTGTAGTTATAATAGTTGGGAAAATTACGGTACACTTTCACTGAGAGACGTTTGGAGCTTACAGAGCCTGGCTCAAGTCCTGCTGTGTTACTTATTTCTCAGTCACCAGGGCGAACGTCTCAAGGTCTTTAAACATCTCGCCTCCAACTAGGTTAATGAGGCTGTTGATTTGAGAGTGGAAGAGAAACCGGTTGGTGTGTGCGGTAGATTAAACGGCCCCTAATCAGCATGAAGGTGGTATTCCCCCCCCCCCCCCCCCCCCTAATCCCATCTGAGTTGGCAAAACCCTTATTTGTCTGAGAGGGCACACAATCCTAATTCATCTGAGAGGGCACGTAATCCCTGCTGTGGGGCAGTTGATCCGACGGGGGCAAAGTGTAGGCTTGATGTTAAGACCTTGGCTCCTGTCTGCCAGGGCAGGGGATTGAGGAGTGACTCAGGAGCGTGACGCGCCCTTAAGACCCCTTCACCTCTTGGCACCCGTGCCAGTCAATAGGACTGTTTACATACAGGGTAATATGGACTCTGAGATGTAGGTGAAGCATACATGCATGCCGCACATATGGAAATGACATATGCTTGGTGACATCTGGTTTTTTTTTTTGTGAATCCCTTTTTATTTGACACAGCAAGGGACTCTGGGAATGTAACTAATGGTCTAGATATAAATGAGAATTTTTTTTTTAAATTATCTTGAATTTGTGTGTCTGTGGTGTGGTCAGGTGCACTGCATGGATGACGTTTGCGGACTGCTGCCGTTCCTCAACCCTGAGATCCCCGACCAGTTCTACCGGCTCTGGCTCTCGCTCTTCCTGCACGCTGGGTGAGTGGTCGCCTGCCGTCTCCATGGAGACTCATGTCCGTCAGAGGGCTATAGGAACGGCGCTCGGAGATCAACGGCATCTGTGTAGCCTCGTCACAGGCAGGCACACACACACTCTGGTGTGGAAACAGAGAGGGTGCTGGTTAAGTGTAGCCTTGTCATACACACACACATACTGTGGTGTGGTAGTGGGGGGGGCGGGGGTGTTATTGAGGGACGTGTTATCTGGTAGTGATACCCACGTTTTTCAAGCAGTTTCTAACAAAGACAAATGCTGTCTAATTTTCTCATGGCAAATAGGAATGCATGAATATCATTGACATGTTTTTTGGTCAAATAAAATTTAACACTTTTTATGCAGCAGATATACTCTGCAGATATTTAGTGAAAACAAGTATACAAAATGTTATTAAAGTTGTTGTTATTGATGAAAAGGATTACAAAAAGTAGGCAAATATCAGTTCCCTTGATAGTTGCACAATAAGTGTGTGTAGGCTACTGTCCAAATGCAGCTAGAGAATTGTTGGAGCCAGATAATTAGAAATATCAACCCTTATTTCTGCCGGGGAAGTTGAGACGTTGCTTTCATTCATTTAAAAGTAAGCGAATGCGAATGATCACCTGCAGAAGTTGCACGTGTTGCGCCTCTGCTACGCACGTGTCCACTAGGTGGAACACAACTGTTTTCTCTAGCCAGGATGGTGCTCACGCTGCAGTGGTGTTCCTTTTGACACATTTGTTAATGTGAGCTGCGCATAAAGCTCTTTGGCGAGCTGCTGTATTAAGGCCCATCTGACAGTAATGCGGCGCGGAGATTTGCTTACGGAGCTGTGCCTCAGGAGGAGTAATCACAGCAAAGTGCCTTCTCTCACACCCGGGCTCAGCGGTATGACTCACTTAAGCTGTGAGGCACGTGCCGAAAGCACACACACACTAACAAAATATCCCACACACTTTGTTGATTTCGTCAAACAAGACAAATACAGATGATGTTGGTTATAGTTATTATCACAGTTGAGCGGACGAGACAAAAACATTGTTTATTCGTCAAAGTTATTATTATAGGCGAGAAGACAAAAAATATATTCATTATAGATATTATAGTTGAGAAGATGAGATGAAAACAAAATATGTTTGTCAAAATTATTATTATATCCGAGAAGACAAAACAAAGACTAAATATGTTTGTCAAAGTTATTATCAAAGTTGAGAAATCTGTTGATTAGTTCATTGATTAATTCGATTAGTTGTTTAATGGATAAAATGTAAAATAGATAAATAACTATAGTGTGGATCTGCGTTTACCAAAGCCCAAGATTATGTTCTCAAATGCCTTGTTTTGTCCACATGCCAAAGGTGTTCATAGAGGAATAAGTAAAACAGAACTTATTCTGCTAATAATATAGTGTAAGAGGCTGCAATTAGAGAATTGTATTAAACAGTTAATTAAATAAGGAAACAGTTAATTAATTAACGGTTGTTAATTGATGTTTGCAGCCCTAAAACACACCCATGTCAATGTACACACACACACACACACATTTGAATACTTTTATTTGGATCTCAACACAAGGGAGGAATTACAGATCCAAACAGTAATGGAAACATGCTGCAGGTTTGTGCAAAATGCGATCAGACATGGTACATACTACTATCTATGGGTAGATATGACATCTTCGTCTCCAGATGGACAAACTACCTAATATAGCAGAGATTGAGCAGTACTTTAAAAGTCTCTTTGCACTTGGTTTGCATAGCCCACCCAGTTGTAACCCCCGCAGAGCAAGCTTATGCACATGACCCAGGCTTCCAAATACAAGCACAATTGATTTACAATGAAAACCAAGATCCGTGATCGTCTCAGTGAGTGGCTGATATTTTAACATTTTTGAGTTGAAACAAGTGTCCATGTATAGGTCAAAACAGCATCCAATTTCAATGGACACACACACACACACACACACACACACACAATTTACAAATCCAAAAATTGATAGAATTGTGTTTTAGTTTTTATAGTTTGGTTTTAGACAGGTCTGATCAAACACAGAATACATTGTGCTATTTTAATATGTTCTGCACTGGTTATTATGAGTCACCATGTCGTTGTAGTCTCCACTAAGATATAATATCTATTACTGCAGAAGTGGAACCGTACTTTGCTAGTCTTTTTGTATTCAGTGCTTAGTCCACACAGTTGTAATCCACATAAAACATGCTCCAGACTGTTAAACACCAGATCGATAAGATTGCATTAAAACCCCGGGTTTCTGATATTGTCAGCAAGTGGCTGATATTTCAGTAGCTTGGAGTTAAAACAAGGGTCCATGCACAAATGAAAAGAACATCCTATTTTAACAATAGTCACATCAATATCTGGGGGTATTTGAAATATCACACACACACACACACACACACACACACACACATACACACACACACACACACACACACACACACACACACACACACACACACGTGCACACACACACACACACACACACACACACACACACGCACACACGCACGTCTGCATTGCCAGTAGATGTTCTAATGTCTCTGGTGTGTGTCTCACTGTCTGTGCATGCAGGATCCTGCACTGCCTGGTGTCCGTGTGCTTCCAGATGACCATCCTGAGGGACCTGGAGAAGCTGGCGGGCTGGCTGCGCATATCAATCATCTACATCGTCAGCGGCATCACAGGCAACCTGGCCAGCGCCATCTTCCTGCCCTACAGAGCTGAGGTGCGCTCACGTGATGATTTCCTAGACAGACCATAGACACAGATAGGTTGAGTACGCTGTTAGGGTGGCAGCTGGATTTTGGATAAAGGGCTCATCACATAAAGTTTAGGTCTAATGTATTAAAACATGTTGACAGTTGCATTTCTTGTGTGTGTGTGTGTGTGTGTGTGTGTGTGTGTGTGTGTGTGTGTGTATGTGTTTGTGTGTCTGTGCTTGCGTGTGTGTGTGTGTGTGTGTGTGTGTGTGTGTGTGTGTGTGTGTGTTAGGTGGGGCCGGCGGGCTCTCAGTTCGGCATCCTGGCCTGCCTGTTCGTGGAGCTCTTCCAGAGTTGGCAGATCCTGGAGCAGCCGTGGCGCGCCTTCACCAAGCTCCTGTGCGTGGTGCTCTTCCTCTTCGCCTTCGGCCTGCTGCCGTGGATCGACAACTTCGCCCACCTGGCCGGCTTCGTCTCGGGCTTCTTCCTCTCCTTCGCCTTCCTCCCGTACATCAGCTTCGGCCGCATGGACATGTACCGCAAGCGCTGCCAGATCATCGTGTTCCTGGTGGTGTTTACGGGCCTGTTCGCCGGCCTTGCGGTGCTCTTCTACGTCCACCCCATCAAGTGCGAGTGGTGCGAGCTGCTCACCTGCATTCCCTTCACGGACAAGTTCTGTGAGAAGTATGACCTCAACGCGCACATCCACTGAAAGAGGCGTGTGTGCCGGGAGACAGCCACCGGGCTGGCGGGGGGGGGGTTCGGGCTCGTGGGGGTAACGTGCCCCACAGGACGGGGAGCGAGAGACCACCCTCCTCCTCCTGCCCCCCCCCCCCCCTCCCCCGCCGCCATCACCATCGAGGGGCTGTGCCTGCTCCTGCCTCTCCTCTGTAAACTCTTGACTCTATATGCTTGTGTGTCTTTTTTTATCAGCCACGTCTTGAATGCCACTCTCACTGTCGTGAGGACTTTTGTTTTGTTTTATTTTGTTTTGTAAAAGAAAAAAAAAATAGAATCCCCAAATAATGTCACTCTTTTTCTCAGTAACTGAGGGGGGTGTCTCTTTGTCAATCATCTGTGAAACAGAAAAGAAAATCATAAACCCTTACGTTCACAATCAATGTAATGCCTGTAGGATTGAAGGATTGAAAAACAAATTATGTGTCTCTTTTATGTTGTGCTAAGGTTGAATGGTTTTCAGAATCATTTATCAAATCTAACTCGCTCACTTGTTCAGGCAACCTCAGAATCCAGGGATAAAACACACCTTACAGTTAAAAAACCTTTGGTGCCTTGTTGATAAATGTACCTACTACTGCCAGATTTTCGTTACATTTTGAGCACTCAAATGGTATCCTTTTATTTGTTTTATTGCTTCTGAAGAAGTGATGATGGATTGCATCGGGGTAGTGTTTTAACTACCCACTTACTCACTTGTAACAAAATACAGCTGAATGCAAAACAACATTGACTCTGGTTATCTGTTTTTACCTGGTCTGTAATATTGCAATATAGACTATTCAGTAGCATCAACGGTAGCACAATGTGAATATAAATGATGTCAGAATCACGAGAAATGGTATTACATCTTTATTAGATATATTAACATCGCAAATAGAAAGACAAACTTTTACAAGAGATATGGTCAACATAGATTAGATTGTTAAATACAGTAGTGTACACTGGGATTCTGTGTATGAAGATGGATGACTTATTTGAATGTGATTCCTGTGAAATCAAGACAGACTTTTTTTTTACAAAAATAAAATAATTTGGACATAAAGTTAGTACTTACTAACTGAAAATAAACACTTGAAATGCAATGCAACATGTGTCTTAGGATATGATTATGGTTTAAAGTGCTCTTGAGTGTCTGGACAACCAAAGAGTGGAGAATATTCCATTATATACAATTTTATACATGTCTATACATACAGATGTATACTGTACATACTTCAGCAATGAACAACCAACTCCTTCTCTCCAACTCTAACAAACATTCATTATCTTCATTAGTTTATATTGATCACGCATGTATAGCCAATAGATATACGTGGGCCTTGTGTAGCCTACTGCAGCCTACTGCCAGTCCTCTGCTGTGCCGTGTGTGCAATGGGGATGCGTGAGTGGCCCTCGCCACGTGAAGCGGAGAGGGCGACCGGCAGCGTTCTGGGCCGTCGTTGGAGAGTAGGAGGGGTCCTGTCGTTCACGACTGAGTAAGTCCCTGATGCTGATGATGTTCGCTGCGGTCAGAGTGAGTCTCTACGGTCCGCCCAAGTGGGGGCGCCCTCCGGTTCTGTCCGGTCCGGTGCGTGGCCTTCTCAGCAGCCGCTGTTCCGCCGCGCGTAGGCCAGGCCTCTCAGCTGGTACTCCATCTCGTGGAAGGACATGTTGCCCACGGCGATGGCCGACGTGCCCTTGTCCTTGAAGCCGGCCTTGAGGTAGAAGGGCACCAGGAACTCCTCGCAGATGAGCAGCGCCCGGTGCAGGCCGGGCAGGCAGCGCAGGTACTGCAGGTAGCGCCACAGCAGCACCGAGCCCTTGCCCTGCTGCCGGCAGTGCCGGTGCACGGACAGCACGTGGATGTGGACGGTCGGACTGTCGGGGACGTGAGTGGTCATGGCCTCCTGGGGTCACAGGACAAAGAGAAGGACTTGGTGAAGAGGGCTGGACATACAGTACATGGTTAACATTCTCTAAAGGCTATTTAGAGTCCTTTTAAGTCCTTCCTTTTAAGGATAAATGTATACACAATAAGGTGGATGAGAACAGTATGAGTTCTCTCAGGGTGCAGAACAGAGGGCTATGAAGTAGTCTTTTGGAGGAGCTTAACTGCTCATTGAGTCATGGTAGTGAAGGTAAGTGCATGTGTTTATGTCCAATGAAGGCAGACAATGTACAGCCCTGAAGTCATTTGATCTATTGTCTGATTTACATTGAAGTTATTTTTTCTGACTTTTTTTCCACTTGCACCATCTTTATCAATCAAATAAACAATCGTGGGTAGTATAGATCAATATTCCTTGAAGTTAGAAGCCAGACCTACTACACAGAAAGCCCTCTGATTGGAATAGTGCTGTGCCATAAATAGCCTTCGCTGTTCACTATCCTTTCACTTTGGATGACGTGAGTAATTCCTCAGATGTCAGATGGAGGCCTACAAGTGTGTGACTGTGTGACTGTTGTAGTGTTATGTTGCTATCAGATCCCGTCTGTGCAAATGTCTTAAACTACTGCAGATAACTCATTTATCAGCTTCACAGCCATTTGCTTTTGGTTGATATGACTGATGATAATTGTGTATGAGACTGCATGAGAGTGTCGTTTAGTGACTTTCCGTGTGGTTGTGACCGTGCTGCTCTCACCTGCGCGAGCTTCTCCTTGCCCCAGCCTGAACCGATGATGAAGGCCACAAGCTGTCCCTCCTCGAACCAGCCGAGCGAGAGCTCCGGACACTGGCTAAGGAATACGAGCACCTCGTCCAGAGTGAGTGGACACTCGCCGGACACAGATACAAATGCTGGGGTGGGGGAATGACACAAACAGGAAGCTTAGTTAGCTTAGCTGAGTCACCCTTCAGATGCTGGATTACAGACATGTTTACTGAGTTTGCCCCCCCCATGCTGATTAGTTTGGTAATAAACTGACACCATTCCACAATCACCTACATTTCAAATTCAGATTGAAAATGGCTAAAAAAAATACTTTACACTCTTAAAATGATTGTGTTGTCCCTATGTGGACACAGAGATGTGTTAAAAAAAACACAAGTTGTGCTGTTTTCAATAGATTCATTTAAAGAGTGAACTTGAATGGCATGAGACTGTCATGAGTATGTTGGAAAACACACCATAATTGATGTCATAGATCAGTTTAATTTATAATTATATTTTACCATGATCTAATTGACTATAATTCATATTGAATGGTAATCATTGGTACACTAAGCGCAAAGACATCAACCCATAACATCCTCTGCCATATGATAATTTCACTTTCCTAACATGTGATAATGTGAGGAAAATCGAAGACATAAATTAAATCTACAATATCAAGTACATGTTGATATGTCTTCTAACAACTTCACACATAATGTAAAATCAGTTATTGTAGCTTATTATACAATTATCCAAATATCCAGGTTCAACTACTGATAGTCTTCCCATTATAGACAGCATTTTCTTTTCTTCTTTTGCTTACCTTCTCTCTCAATCTCGAACACACTGATGGCATCTTGAGGGGTCAAGTTGCGGAACTCGCTGGCAGGTAGCGTGTGCCGCCGCTGCCGTCTGGGGCTGGACACGCCGATGGGCGTCTTCAGGAAGAAAGGCTTGAGGAAGGGTGAGCTGCAGACTTTCTGAGCCATGGCCAGGAAAGTGAAGAAGAGCTGAACCAAAAGGCTGCTTCACTGAACAAAACGTGCTCCTCCTGCTCCCTCTGTTGGGACTCTTCAGTACTCTTACTCTACAGACTGGCCCTGTCTCAGTCTCTGGACGATGCCTCCTGCTCTCACAGCTCTTCTTATACAGGCTATAAGAACATGCGCAAGCTAACACTGCTCCTCTGAATCAGCCAAACCAGATGATTGACTCACCTCTTTTTGGTTGTATATTTCACAATGTCACCTCTCTCTCTCTCTCTCTGTTTCTCTGTCTATCTCTCTCTCTCCCTCTCTCTTTCTCTGTCTGTTGCTCTGTCTTCTCCTTCTCTCTCCTCCTTGTGCCTTTATCTCCGGTCTCTCTCAGCTCGGACACAGTGGCCTTTATTGGCCCTCCTGTTGATCTCTTAATGGGGTCCAGCCCAGTAGGGATGACCGCAGGGTGCACGTGGCATCTCACGCGAGCTAAATCTCCTGGGGTGGCAGGTGACCACTACGCCCCCTCTAATGCTACATTACATCAAATACAGTGTGCCGAGAGTGCTTACCCTAAGCTTATGGGTGCACACGCCACCGGCCAAATGTTCTTAATTAATGACTTTAAAAAAATAACTTGGAGGCCAATGGAAACCAGACTCCGAGGTATTCAGCGACCACAAACACTTGAGAGTAAAATTTGCCATGTAGTAGTGTGTACATGTACCTGTCTAAAACCAAACTATAAAAACTAAAACACAATTCTATCAATTTTTGGATTTGTAAATTGTAAATGTGTGTGTGTGTGTGTGTGTGTGTGTGTGTGTGTGTGTGTGTGTGTGTGTGTGTGTGTGTGTGTGTGTGTGTGTCTGTGTGTGTGTGTGTGTGTGTGTGTGTGTGTGAGAACATTTATTTTCGTTATCCTCTTACGTGTACATGTAATCGAGCTTTGGCAATAATGTTCATGAAACTTTCATGCCAATAAAGCTTTATTGAATTGATTTGAATTGAATTGAATTGAGAGAGAGAGAGAGAGAGAGAGAGAGAGAGAGAGAGAGAGAGAGAGAGAGAGAGAGAGAGAGAGAGAGAGAGAGAGAGAGAGGAGATTAGTGGATTTCTCTCCGGATGACTTTTATAGCACAAACCGCCCTGGTCCAGGTTCTGATTAAATAAGGATGCTGGCACTTTCCCACAGTTTTTGTCTTGATTAGACTTTTATTTATATCTTTGGCCTGCAAAAGCTCTCATTGTATTGCTTTGTTAAGGAGTACCCTCTTTAGGAACAAAATTACATTTGTAGAAACTTTTATTGATTCAATTACTTATTTAATTTCAGGTCAAGCGGAAATGTTTTTTTCACATATGAAGCCAAAGAGTCCTTTTGCTATATCCAATACTGTGTACAGTGATAAAAAGAACTTGAGACTGTAAATTTAGGCCAGCAAGGATTGGTCTCTTCAGTGATACATGCTGTGTGCTGTCCATACCAAGGGAGTCCCCGTAACCAACAAACTAACTGGATTTTATGTTACTCAAGAATAACAAACGGAGGCATGGCTTGATTTCCACGCCACTGGAGACCACATTAACTTGCTCTACATGTTTGACAGATCCTCCACACACCCTTTCACTTCTCTATGGACATCTGTTCGGCCCTCCCTCACCGCAGTCACAGAGAGATCATTAAGTATTAAGTTTGTGTGTTGCCACCGTGACGTGAGCGAAGACAAGAGGGTCTTCTGCTGGTGTCTGGCGCTTGCGTCATCAGAGGCGGCAGGCAATCAATCAGTCACAGATGAGTGAGGTAAGGGACGGCCGGCTTTCGGCCCACTGCGGCGTGAGCGCAAGTGTAGCAGCATCTATCTCATCATCTCCCTCCCTGTTTAAGGAGATGACTTGACCCTTCTTCTGCAGCAAACACCTGCTCCTCTAATCCCTCCAGCTGGCTTTTCTCCTCTGTTCCCTCAGCCCCCCCACTCACCCCCCCCCCCCCCAGCCCCGCTCTCCAGCCCCGCCACCCCAGCCCTGCTCCTCTCCCTCCAGGTAGCTGCCAGAGGCAAGAGCTAAGTCTCTCAAGTGCAGGCAAATCCTATCTAAGCACAGAGGGGGCTGGAAAACATGTTTTGATATGGAGGCTGACTGAGGCCAAGACGTATACTTGCACTGGCATCATGCACAAGCAGAAACCTCTGGAGAGATTTCCTCTGATAGACACAGTTAAAGGACTCTGTGTACACGTTGAACACTGAATGAGTGTATACCTGAAATACTTATGTAAAAGTTTATTGATATGTTGTCATAGGCCATTTCATATAGGCCTATCCGATTCCTTACTAGGTCAACTTCTCACATCTGCTGTGATCATAGACTGTATATAGTCTATGGCTGTGATAATCTATCTGTATCTATTTGTAGGTTCTTAAGCATGGTCCTCCACATGCTACGTTAAGCATATCATTACTTAAACCAATGTGTCTCTAATTACTCAGTCATCATTACATGTTTGAGATGACCCCGGTCTGAGTGCCCAGCTTACCAACTGACCTGTCTGGCAGAGAAGTGAAAGTGGTGCCAGCGCCAGCAGGATCCAGCTGGCTTAGAGGTGCCAGCTGGGCAGGTCACTCTTTTTTTTGTGTGTGCGGGGTCGTGACACTGGCGCGGAGACACCGTAACAGGCCGTCCAGCTGATCTGATCTGACCGTCTGAGAGTGACGTGGCCAAGACTGCTGTCGCAGCCAAAACCAGCGTCATATTTCTTGTGGGACTTCAGCAGTATCTGCTATTATTTGGGTATGTTCATTCACAGGTGACATGTAATACTTATGGCAGTTCCATATTTTCAGGTATATTAAGGCAAGGCAAGCAACAGGTAAGGCATGTTTTGAGCATTTCATACATGGGGCAATTTGCTGCACTTCACTGAAACTATCTGTGTCACTATCATTTCAAAATTAGGCTTATGAAAAAGATGTGAGCGGCCAAGTACTTTTTGGTACAGTGTGGAGTGGGGTGACAAATATGGACAGAGACAAAATACGTGCAACTGAAATGGTAAGACGTTCTTTCTTATGAGATTGCAATAGATTAAAGTATTGTGCCATGAGTTTTGAATATCTATATTTTTAATTAGTAGAATGGAATGCTTAGCTTTAATTACAAACAATGCTGCAAAGAAACGCACAATTACCAAAGTACCAGAGACAAGACAAGAAAGTCTTTTTCTGATCCAAAATAACTGTTCTGCAATATCACCACTAGGGGACAGTGCACTCAGTCATAAGGGCGTATCATAACCCAGAGCAGTGTGTGTGTGTGTGTGTGTGTGTGTGCGTGTGTGTGTGTGTGTGTGTGTGTGTGTGTGTACGGCTCTGTCATAACCCATGATAATGTGTGCATAGGTGGATACCTTTTACATAGACATCTGAAGATAAATGCAAACACAATAAACAATACAGAGATTTATTAAGGACATGTTTTTACACAGATACAAATGACAAAACAACGTGAAGGCTTACCTCTCCTTGTGTCTGTTCCTTTGCAGCACCCTAATTAGCTGTCTTCTGTCGGCCCATGGGACGGCAGGGCAGCTCTGCGCATGACCCACAGGCCAGAGAAAGTCATGCTCCTGATGAGGGGGGTAAAACAGGGGAAGGCTTCACAATTGATGGTACATTTGTGGAAAAATCTAAACATTTAAATGTAGGCTATAGCATATTTGAGATAGCAATATAGTGAATATTGGGATGCATGTACAGTATGTGCAAATGAGTGTGTATACTGTAGATCTTCCCATGCCTTCTCATGCACTGACACAGAACATTTGTGAAGAGCTTCCACCTGTCTCTCATTGTGTGTGTGTGTGTGTGTGTGCCAGTCATCTGTGGTGTGAGAGCCCCTGGAGTCGGTGTTTCACACTCCTCATATGCACGCACACTGCAGCCACCACACAGATGTGGGCTAACCGCTGCCATCCGGGACAGATGCATCCCCAGCAGACCCAATCTATTTTAATGAATCCCTCCGAGTTCCCCTCACAAGATGGCACACCATTTCCCTGCTCATGCTGCAGTCAGGTGTTATGCTACATGCTGTGTGTATGTGAGAGAGACATCTCATGTACTGTGCTTATATGATTTCCCTTCAACCTCTGGTGACATAACCTTGAAATGTTGTTTCAAAGAATTTACCACAATCAGGGAATAACAAACACCAACAGCAGGTATGACTGGAATTGGAATTTCTTTGTCCCGTCAATCATGAATAATGAAAGTTCTGAAAGCCCTAGGGACAAATGCCCCATATCAGTTTACATGACACAACACCAGCTGAAACCACCATCAGCGTGGCCACCTGCATTATTTTCCCGATTTGAGAGGTTAACATTGTAATAGCATTGCAACTGCAGTGTTAAATGAGCCCATGCCGTCAAAACCAACTTACCCTTTTAAATGGTTCAGTCAAAATTCAAACATGTGATATTCTTATTCACTTGTAAAGATACATGGCATTGTGTCCTCAGCCTCAAGTCAATTAACCACCAACTACCCGTCATTCACCTTCACATTCAGAGCATCATTTGTGAACACCAGAGTCTAGCACGCAAGATTGTTTTAGGGAGTAATAACCACACATTTACTGTAAGAGTACACTGTATCTGAAATGAGTGCAATCAATGACTCTGAGGTGCAGAAACCTGAGCAGAACCTGACTGTGGTGGGCTTGACAAGAGATGCAGCTCTTTCCCAGTTAAGATGGTGGACAGTTAAGCTGTCAGGGAAGCCAGATGCAGAAGGTTAATCATATAAAGTGCTCCTATTCATGTCGAGACAGGAGTTCTGCAGCCATCATTAGTGTGTGACAGCAAGAACAGGAATAGACCAAGTGGATATACAAAGATTTGGGAATTAAATCATGCCTCCTTCAGTACATCCTTGTTATATAAAGCTATTCATTAAGTCTACTCCTATATTTTATTCTGTAAACAAGTGAAGAGCTGGTAGCACATGTAGCACATTTCAAATGGGCCCACTTCCTAAACCTGCTCAGTCTAGTAAAATTATTTGTTTATTCATGCAAGCATCACAGCACATATTTGATAACTTGAAAAGTATAGTATAAGTATTGTTTTTTATGGAATGAAATCACAACGGCAAACATCCAATGTTACCATACTGCATCCAGAAAATCAGAACCTTTATAATTTTATACATCTGCTATTTACATTCCCACCCATCCTCCACCAAAAGTGTTATAACAAAAAAGCAAAAGACAACAAATGAAGAGTGCAGGAGATGAGGTGTTTGTTTTTCTTCTTATACAAATACTGAACATATATAAACATCTGAAATATTTTTGAACATTCCTTGAAAAATAAATAACCAGGATGCAAAAAAAAAAAAAATGTTAACCTGAAACTTCTAACCATACAATTTAAACACTCTTGAAAACACAAAATCTAGAATTTTGGACTTAATGGTTCTCAATGGACTTTGCAAATCTTCACTGTCATATAGTCATCTGATGCTCTCTCATGTTTCCCTGAAGAGGATACATGGCTATATATCACCAATTTCACACACTTCATAAGTTCCTTTTTCATATTGCTCAGTTAATTAATGCATTAACCAATTAATTGACTAGATAATTGCTTAATTGATTAGTTGAGTATCTTAACCAATTAATGAAGCAAAAACCTGTGCCAAAAAGGCCTCTCCAAGGTGGTATTGGCTCAAGTTTACACATGTAGGTAAGGCTCCATCCTGTCCCAGGGCTGCATCTCGTAGAAGAAGCCATCACAGACGCCGACTCCATTATCCACAGACACAGGCACAGCTTGGACCTCCTCCCGCAGGCAGTCCCAGGCGTATGGCTGCTGATCCGAGAACATGGTGAGCTCCTCGTAGTACTGTGGGGGAGTGACGGACAGGTGCACGCCGTGAATCTGCTGCGGGTAACCACCTGGACACTCGGTGGTGCCGCCAACTGCGCTCACCTCCACAAACCTGGGGGGCAGGGGCTCTGAACCAGCCACACACCAGTTCCCGCGGCCCGCAATGTGCCAGCCCGGCTGGAGATCCTCCATTTCTTTGCTCAGCGAGTGCAGAGCGGCACTCAGTTCCAGGTCGTCAAAGGTCTGCCTCGTTCTTTCCTCGTCACAGGCATCCGAGGCCCAAGCGTCTGAAGGCGCCCTCATCTGCTGCGCCAGAAGTGGAGACTTCTGAGCCCAGTTCTGCCCGTCGCCAGAATTACGTTGCTTGTGTTTCCTGACATACTGTTTGGGGAGAGTCTGATAAGTATTTATTCGTTTGCGCCTGAAGATGCCATTGACAAACATGTCTGCATACTGAGGATCGATCTGCCAGAACCCTCCTTTTCCTGGTTCATCTTTCTGCCTTGGCACCTTCCTAAAACACTTGTTGAGGGAGAGATTGTGGCGAATGGAATTCTGCAAAATCAATAGATATATTGGAGAAATCAATGCTTTGCTGGCCAAAGACATGTCAAAATGTATAGCAATGGTATGGACCCCATAGGCCTACTTTTATATCATGATGTAATTAACATGACACGCTTGACATGCTTTCATTTTAAAGGCTTTAAAATGACATGGAGCGTTAGTCTAGACACAACAATAAATTGACACTGAAATGTCTGTAGTAATGCATGTCTTATCAATTAAAAAGGCTTGCTCCTTTAACTGATATTGGCTGACAAATGTACATTTCATATCGAGTCCCTCACCTGCCAACTTGGCTCTGAGTGCCTGTAATAGCAGAAGTTCTCGGTGATCCAATTGTAAATGGCTGAAAGGGTCAATTTGGCTTTCTTGCTGGCTTGCATGGCCATACAAATGAGTGTGGCGTAAGAGTAAGGAGGTTTCACTTTGGAATTTGTCTTGAAGTCAACATTCAAGCTGGTGGCCCCTGTGAAGTGGTGATGATCGCCATGACTTGTCTCCTCCTGCTGAGGTGAACAGCTGTTGCCACTTGGGCTGACTGAGATGGAGGATGATGTCAGATAACCAGAGCCTTGTGGAGCACCAGTGGCAGCAGTGGGGCTGACTGAGGAGTCTGTGCTTTGAAGTTGTTGGTGCAGCAGGTTCTCTGGGTGACATCTGGAGCCAGGGAGACTCTCTGGGTTAGCACTGGGAATGGAAAACCCTTGAAGCCATTGCAGGCTAGTAAGGCTATCATCCTGTCCTGAGGTGGCTCTCTCTTCCTTCTGGTGGAGCATCATCCATTTCCTCTTGAACTTGGTAGCCATGTCCTGACAGCCTTGCACTGGCATTCTGAAACACCACACTATAAAAGCAAAATGGTTAGGTTTGGATCTCAAATCATACTGAATGAGCAGTGACATGTTTTTGATATGATATATATCAGCAATCAAAATAAATAGCAAATGAAAAAAAACGCCAAATGATAAAGAAAAAAAAAAAAGCAACTGGGTAAACTTACCTTTGTGTTTTCGAAACGTTAGCTAATATTAGCTACCTGTAGACTTTTTCAGTGGCTAAACTTCTTGAAGATGCTAGCCTTAGTTCTTGGTAACAGTTCACCCGTTATATTTGAATAAAGGTTGGCTGGTGTCTCCGAACTATTGGTGATAGCCTAGCACTTGTATTGAATTATTTCGTTCTTTCTGTTCTGGAACAAGAAAACAACCAAACAAAACTGCTACGGTCGCCTGTGGAAAACAATCAGAGAGACAGCAGAGAGAGCTCTTGAAACAGAACGCCAGGCGTTGGCTCCTAGGCAACCAGGTTTCGTCCCTTCACTCCCCCAAAGGGTTTTGTAAATAAACGAATATTCTATGATGACTTAGTTTGGAACGCTTTGCCGCGAGTAAAGAAGTCCTATGAATGAATGATGTAGCCATGTAGCCTACATCACCCCAACCAGCTTTTCAAACAATTTACAAGACTCACAGGCTATGAAGTGTATTTGTGTGGAGTATAAACCGGGAAAAGTATGACCCAAGTTATATTATCTATTTCAATTAGGTATTCAAATTATGACATACAAATTCAAAATAGGAATGACATAAAAACTAAAAGAAGAATCTTTATCTCACGAGCCTTGTCCTCTAAATGTAAATGCCGCGTTCTTCCCTATGGTTCTTCCACCTGCAAGACCAGTCCATCTTCACGCGCGATGGCCAACTCCTGCGACATCTAGTGGTTTGCTTGTGTAAATGGGTAACATTTGGGTGACAAGTAAACAGTAACTCCTCACTGACTGTAACACTCTTTCAGACTGGAGAAATAACTCTTAAGATACATCTATACAGTGTGTTTCTCTTTCACATGACATGTGAGATTCTATTCTTTACTGAAATGTTTTGACTGGAAAAACTCCACCCTCACTCCAGATATTGCATTTTGTTTAGTTGTTGTCACACCCCAAACCTGCAAGTATCAATGCAACAAGGATTCCATCTTTGAAATGCTCAACAAGACATTTAAACTCACAATTCTTCAACCACCTTACCGTCGAAGAGTATTTATATTTTTGACACATCAATTGCTGTATGTTATTGAAGGTTGTAGGTAGGCCTACTTGAAAATGAAAAATGGATTACAATATCACTCATAAGGATAATACTCAACTCTCTGCATCTCTCTCTCTCTCTCACACACACACACACACACACACACTGTTCAAGCTATGTAGCAAACTTGGATTTTTACTTGATTATCACTATGACAATCAGTGTCTTGAGGACTAATGGGTTAAGTAATTTCAGATTCTTTGTATTTTCCCCAAAGAAGTAAAAGAAAACAATGTATTAAGAAAGTAATGATAAAACCACCAACAAGACTCTGAAACTACAAAGTCATTACTGAAACGTTAAGCTTTATTAGTTTTCCACATGCCTCTACACCAACTAGGACAAAAGTATCTTGAGCGTATGCTTTAAACAATGAATGACCCAAAGCAGTATTACCCTGGATACCAGGTCAATAATATTTAGAACAGGAACAAGAAGGCACGGTGTATCAGTATACTGAGATGGCACATCAGAATAGTCTAGCCACTGTGAGTCTAAAGTGTGAAATTAACTATAAATAAGCCCACGAGTGAAATAATCTGGTGCTTAAGATTCCTGTTACAGCTGCAAAACAAGAGAGGTTTCTGGTTAATATTGGGAGAGAGGATGTGTCAGTAGAGATAAAAAGCTGATACACAGGCTCTTACAATGGAAACTTTGTGAGATGCAGTTCCTTTCAGAAAAGCATAGCTTACTTCATTAAGATAGTGCACAAAGCTTAACATTAAAGCATATCACACCTTGTTATTACAGATGAATTACATATTCATAATTATTATATAATAAAACACTGCTGTGGAAATAAATCAGTATTATCCAGTTTAGAGTTCACTCACATACTGTAGATCTGTACATAATCAATTATTTTTAAAAAGGCTTTCTTATGTGCTTGACAAGTGGTCCTTTCACAAGAATACAAAAGCCCCAAGCAACAAGTAGCCATGTTTGCTCTATAGAAAGGCACATATACCTATATGAGTAATGCTACACTTACAGGACTCGGGACAGTCAGTAGACTCAGAGCTACTCGGAGGTACGGTCGCGGCAACACAACCGTGTCCTGTTACACCGTTCACTAGTTTGCTTTTCGCTTTTGAATTGATGTGCGTAGCAAACTGGACCAATATTCACTGGGAGCTGAGAAATATACTGCTGCACACTGTCAAGTTCAACAACACTATGTTTCAGCCAGGCAGCTAGGAAAAAGTAAATCAGTACAGTTGCAATCAGCTTTGACGCCACTTGTGCACAGACGTCAACGTTATGTCAAGAATATACTATACAAGCATACCTAATATAAATAATAATAATAATGATAACAATAATAACAACAATAGGAGTTCAGCTGCACTGCCTTATCACACTTCTCAAATATAAACAGTTAAAATGTACACATTTACAGATAACACTGAAGAATTCCACTAGATTAACTTTACATACGCATTACATATGAGAGAAAAACAAAAACTTGACAAATGGATTAAACCATACCTTACAAAATGAACCTAATCACAATAACCTAAAGTAAGAAAGATGGGCATGACACAAATCTTGTGACCTTGACCAAATTATTTCTGGTCCTGATGAAAATCCATCCTACCCAACACTAGGGCAGTGGTGCATACCATATGCTGAAATAGACTGGTAATTAACCCTTCATCTTATTCAGAGATGAGAAACAAAAGCTTACAAAACTCACTAAGTGCATGTTTGTGAAAGGTTACCTTCAAAGAAAATGAGAACTTCACCAAACAGATTTTTAGTTTTTACATCACTACAGTTGCATAATGCCACTCAGTTAGTGAGGGACACAGCTATAATTAGTGTCATGGGTACCTCCAAACCTCGTCAAAAAGGGCGCTTTAGGGCAGTCTACTTTCTTAAAAGGTTACCATGATGAATTTCAGCATGAACATCCACTAGCATCTCCAGTCCACAGGTCATGCCAACAGTAGTCACCAGACATTTACAGAAATTCAGTCTTAGGTGGGGCAGAACTTGACTTGCTGGCGCGGACAAAAAAGCGAGATCCCTAGCAGCGCACTCATGCTTGATCTCCGAAAGGTTCCACATTGGATAGGGAGGAGGGAATGTTCTGGAAATGTACAGTAGTGAACTGGGAGAGAGGAACGCTGGGGGAATTCAGACACAGAGAGGTGTTCATCTGGAGTCTGGGGTGGTAGGGTGGGGGGTGGGGGGTGGGGGGGTCAAGCTATTCGTCCTCCATGTGCAAACTGCTTAGGGGGCGCAGGAGAGGCTGGCTGGAGCAGTTGGTACTCTCGCTTTTCAGACTCTCCGTGGAATCTGACGACCCTACACAGACAGAGGAAACCAACGTGAACAAGCACTCTCACCTTTACACATTTCATTACAGTATAAATCACTGGAGTGACACACATGTCTTCCTTTTACAACGATTTGCAAAAATGATTTCACTACAATGCAACAATAAAGGGCGACGCCCACCAGACATGGCGTGATGCGGCAGATGTTTCTACTGGGCTTTCCTCCGTTAAAAACAATGGAGTTCTAATTTTTTTTCTTAAGACTTCATTTTCAACCATCAGTCGCAAGAAAGTAAAGGGAAGCAAGAGTGAAGGAGAAAGCCTACCACATACCAGAGTTACTCTTCCATGCCAATAGAGCAGGACTCAGGACCTAAAGCTGTCCAAAGCAAGGCGGGAAAAGGAGATAGGACGGCAAGGGGGTTCAGTTAGGAAACACAGAGGAACAACAGCACAGGTGTTAGAATGCCAAGCCAGAGTACAGAAGGCCAATTAGGAGAGAGGCGATTGCCAGAGAGACAGGTGAAATCTTGTGTGAAGCGCCGATAACACAGTGTGCTTACACAGAATGACTAAAGCAAGAGAGAGAAAGAGTGACAATTCTTCCTGATAAAACACAAAACACACACTAGCTTACACTGTTCAACACACACAAACACACACACACACATGGTTTTCTTTTGTGACTAGTATCAACATAAAAGCTATTATGAGCGCATAGCTTCATTAGATCACCCCTGTGTGTTTCTCTGGGTTACTACTTTTCTACGCGTTGTTTCAAATATGTAATGTGTATTAGAGTGTGTGTGTGTGTGTGTGTGTGTGTACACACCTGGGAGAGAAAGGTCTTCGGCAGGGTCACTCTCTGTCTTGGTCAGGCTGCTGTGCTCGCTGCTGCAGTCCTGCATTATCTCCTGTTCAGACAGCAGACCTTCCTCTGCAAGAGACAGCACAGAGCATTACTCATACATTTCCCCACTCCCCTACGTTACCATGCATTAGCGCTTAGCTAATTAGCACTGGAACTTCAACACATGTTCAGCTAGAGTGCTACAATCATTGGCTACAACTGACGTCACATCCTTCAAATTAATTGGCCACACTTTACTTGGAGAGTCCGCCCACAGACTATGTACAGATGCTCAGATTATATCTGTACAATTTATGGTTACGGTTCAGGTTAAGGGGTGGGTTGGATTGGTCTACAGTGATGTTTGGTCATTGTTCAACAGCAATTTTTGAACTTGAATCTGAACAGATGATCTGGTAAGTCTCTGAGGGGCGGACTATCCTAACAAAAAAACAGATGATTCGAATAGTGAATAACACAGTAGCAGTGCAATACATTTAGCTAAGCGCATTAATGAGGGATATTCTGATGATGGACCGTTTCAGTGCAGGGACACATGGGTCTGTCTGAACACTAGGGCAGGACAGTCAGCTCAAATTAGTCCCATATACTCACCATCCTCAGGAGTAGTGGACTCTGGGACGTCCTCTGCTCCACTGATCTGCAGGGAAACAGGAAGAACAATCGGGGGATTGTCACTATAGAATGTCCCTTCTATTGCTTACGGGGCTTAAATCAAGGAAAATCTCTGAAATTATCAGAAACCTTGCAAAGCTGTTACAATGCTGTACAATGATCTATTTTTCAGATGTTAAACACTCTGGCCCAAGCCTGAATTGAGGCACAGTGCCTTAGCGCTTTAAGCCCTGTGCCTTTCTGAATGCAGAGTCAGTGTCAACAGTACACACAGAAAGCACCAGACTGCTACCAGACACCTCAGGGGATGCAGCCATTCATCACAGCTAGAGTACAAGAATGTGATTCCAAAAGAGTCGACAGGCTAATTCATCACAGAAGGCTGTACTGTTCAATGTACTCTATGCCAAAGATGAGGATGGGTCCTGAGGGATGTCGAACAGTGGCTATGCGAGTCCTACGCTTGTCCCTTAAGGGTACATGGCAACTTTTTTGGGGAAGTTAACTTTTTCGCCGGCCTACTCCATAGCTAGAGAAGAGGTTATGTACCCTTTTCTGTGCATGTAGCAGGCTATTCTGGCACCGTTAGCCTAGCTTCGCAAAATTCACTGGAACTGGGTTACAACCGTTAGCCTACAGTTCCCTTTTAGATATAGATTAGGCCAACTGGTGTAACCAATTTCCAGTGAATAATGCTAAGTTAGGCTAATGGTGTCTGACTGGGTCATTGCATGCACAGAGAAGACAACAGTAGGCATCCTCTTAGCTAACTTAACTACTTAACTTAGCTCTTAGCTAACTTAACTACCTTCATATCTACTATTCAACTTCCTAAAGGGGATGATGCCTTAGTCTGCCATTCTAATTCAATACAATTATTGCCAACCAACGAATTGCTCCTTGATGTCTTCTAGTTGCTGGTTCAGAGTGCGTACTCCAAAAAATCTCCAGTGTTTGTGCTTAGTCCTGGCTCTTGATATGTGAAGTGATCGGAGTTATTAGTAGCATTCCAGTTAATCAACGTGTGCAAGGAGTGGGAGGAAGGGGTAGAATTTGATTGGCTGGTGAGCTGAAACGTCAACAGAATTTTGGACTGTCCCATAAAAAGGTGTAACAGGGGCTCAGGGTCCAGGGAGCAAGGACACTGACCTCAGGGGGCACAGGGCTGCTGCTGGAGAGGGTGGCGTGCGGCTGGGCGTCCGACAACTCCGACAGTTTCTCCTCGTCCTCCTCCTGAATGGGTGAAGATGGGGACCGAAGGGTGCTGCAGGAAAGACACACACACACACACACACACACATACACACACAAACACACACATTGAGGGGACATGGACACTGCTTTGTAACACACTGCCTCCCTGTGGAGTCTGGTGTTTTTCCTCTCGCACGAGAAGGACAGGGACCTGCAAAGTCAACGGGATGAATCATAGGTAGCACTGCGGAGTCATCAGTCTGCTGGATACAGGATGTAGTGTCCTCTGGCAGAACCTCTCAGACAGGCCTTGGCACCGCCATCGTTCTCCCCTCGCCCTGGCCTCGGGCCAACCGGTGGAGATGACAAGAGGTGAGACGAGCCACCACAGCAATGTCAACACATAGCCACAGCGCACACGCTCAGGACAAAACGCCTTCGTCTTATCCAATCCACTCAACCATAAAAATTAGAGAACCATGGGAGGAATTGTGACTTCGAATTACCATACAAATAACCTCATCACTGGGAATAGAGAAAATGGGGGGATTCCAAGAACACAGATTAGTGTGAAGCCTGTCTAAATGAACTCAGAGTCAGTGAGGGGTGAACATCCCAAACAAAACAACCCAACAGCTTTGTTTATCAAGGAGGATGAAGTCATACGACTCTTCTATCTTTTTCTGGTAATTTCTCCAGGTTGTATTGCCTGGTATCATTTCAGGAAGGGGGTCTCTGTACCTTAGCCCGTGTACATGGGCCAGTCCAGTGCTGGTGCAGGGCACAGCAGGTCAGCAGCGGTGTGAAAGTATTGGACAAGAGGGTGACGTGTGACATTTTCTGATGATTCATCGCTAGTGCCGGTAAAACTCTGTGTGCTATGTATATATTTGCTTGTGTGCTTTTCCAATAGGGAAGCTTGCTTTGCTGTTTTTCAGTTGCAAGAATTTAGTAAATTTTTGAAAAATGTATCTGGTTTACCAGTTAGTTAACTAGAGTTACTCTTTCCCAGGTTTGTCACTAAAACACACACTTGGGAAAACTCCAACGTTTGCATCACGTAACAGCTAATGTTCTGACTGTCCCGCAGACGCTGCTGTGATTGCTTTCGAGGACATGGCATTTCGAGTTTGAGATGGGCGCCATCGCAGAGATACAGACAGACTCACCTGTCAGGCGACTTGCTGACTTTGCTCTTCTGCAGAGCGCTGTCCCCCGGCAGCTCCGAGGGGCTCAGGGGCCGGCCATCGCTGCCCACGCCGCCCGAGAAGTTGATCTCGTCGTAGAGGGGGGCTGAGGGGATCCCCGGGGACACGGCCCGCAGGCCGTTCATCGCCTCCAGCAGAGAGATGGGCTCAAAGCCCGGAGGAACAGAGTCTGAGCTCTGGGATGAGCAGAGAAAACACACACACACACACACACATACACAGGCAAAAGTGAGCTAATTTACCAATGTCTGTTTCTTATCCATGTTAACAAATCTTATGCACATCAAAAAACATAGCAGGTAATAGACATAGACTTGGGTTTTGTCACAAAGCTGTAAGCGTCTCAACATTAAATGTAGAACAGAGTTAAGACTAGACCCGTACGGAGTGTTCGTCATGGTCCATGGTCTGGGCCAGCACAGGGCTGAAGGAGACTGGAGAAAGGGCCCCAGCCTTCTTCCTCACCGCTCGGATCTGCAGCAGGGCTCTAAACGCTGGGGAACACAACAGGAAGGCTTATTAATCACTACATATACGACAGGCTGTGCACTGTACTGAAGCTATTGTTCCTCACTTAGAAGTAGCTTTGAGGGGGGGAAATATGATAGTATTGCTTGTCTGATAGTAAATGCTTATGTCAGTCATCACCCCCCGCCCCCCCCCCCCCCCCTCCCCACCCCCACCCAAAAAAAGGACTCCCATTGGCCCATGCTAAATCGGGGAGACACAATGCTGTGGTGAGTCTGGTGTTTACTTACGCAGGCGGCAGATGGGACAGTTGTTGGCCTGGTAGCGCAGCGTGTCGGCGCAGGAGTTGCACAGACACAGGTGTCTGCAGGGCAGGATGAGCGTGTCCCGCAGGTCAGACAGACACACAACACACTCATTGCTGTTGTCACTGTTCTCGTCATCCAAAGGCTGCGACAGAAGCAACACAGTCAGTGAGGCTGTTATTTACATGTGGGCGATACGACGGACACAAAGCAATACAAGGAACGCGCGTAGGAGTGAGTTTGGTAAAAGGGTGAGCTGTGATTCAACCACACAGACACACAGACACACACACACACACACACACACACACACACACACACACATCTGTTGTTAATGCTCTCATCAACCAAAAGCTGGGAGAGAGACCACACAAAGGGCCCTAATTTGAATAATGGAGAAAGTGCAAAGTCTTAAGTCTAACTAAATCTACTTTCATAACTAGGCTAAATCTATTTGTTACTTCAACACCACCAAGGACCACAAAGACCTTAGCAAAGACATTGGTGAGTCACTTCAATGCGCCTACATGCCACACGATAGTTTTAGTTCATGCACAAGGACTTTGTACCTTATCAATCATTTAAACTAGAGCCAGGTGCCTCGATATCCTCACTCATGTGTTAGTATAGGTTAAGGTCACATGGTAGGGCAAGCACCGACTTGCAGGCGGGGCTTCAGTGATGTCACTATCTGTGGCTAATTGGTAAATGAGCACCTGTCCTGAGTCCCTGGCACACAATTAGTTTTGCAGGCATTTGTAAAAGACTGGTGGCCTGTTTTCCCCCCTTGTACGTTTTCTCTATGAGCAAGGCAAATCTTTTTCCTTTAGATTTTAAACCACCACAACAAAACCATACAACAGAACATCTCAACCTAACTGGCTATTCGGGAGGTATGTCAAGAGCTAAGGTAAGGCACCTCTCACTGGAGCTCTGCCAAAGCGGACACACACACACACACGGTAGGCTGAGGTTCTACTTCCAAATCTGTACATCACGAAGGACCAGCATGTAGTTTAGCATTTGTGGTTTTGCATCATGTTGAGTTGTGGTCTGGACGTCAGCTGATAAATATACCCTAAACAGCAAAGCTTTGCTTAGTTTGGATGCTGCGTCTAAGCCACTTCCGAACACATGGAATGCCTCTTGTCCAATCAATCATTTGAGCGAACCAAACTGTGGAAAGAACACAAGAGGACGCTTGTGGAAGGGAATGTTCACCTTGGTCTCTTGGTTATTTTTGTTCTCAATCCCATAGATCTCCTGCAGCAAATAGCTCACTCGATCCACCTGTGGGGAAATATGGTTGGTTGAGGGATCAAAACTGTCTGCCAATCTTTATACAAAGATAATCCAAATGTGCATTTGTCTACGAGGTAAGAAGATACTCACAATTTGTTTCTGCTTTAAAGGTTTCACAGAGAAGCTCCCATCCATGTGCTGTCAACCAAAAATGGGGCACACTGGTTAAGCTCCTATTTTTACACTACAGTAACATTTGAGAGAACATCTAAATCAGTGGATTTCAAAGCCTACGCGCTCAGTCTCAGATGGTTCATTATAGGCAAAAAACAGGGTCAGCAGATTAAAATAGTTGAGGAGGGCAGATCAGCAATGAAAGGCAATAATAATAATAAAAAAATAACAATAATAATAATAGAAATAAAACAACATTGTAGCAGTGCACACCCTGGCATGCAAGGTGAAACACAACTACCAATGTGCAAAAGAACCGCACTCACTCGTTCATTATCATACTATTCTTTATTTTAGCACCATGCCTAAAAAAACAAACACGTTTCGGTGTCAAGACGGCTTGACGCCGAAACTGAGGACGGCTTGACGCCGAAACGTGTTTGTTTTTTAGGCATGGTGCTACAATAAAGAATAGTATGATAATGAACGAGTGAGTGCGGTTCTTTTGCACATTGGAATAGGATATTTTTAACTCGCACCCAAAGAAGCAAGGAGATATCTTGGAGTTTGAGCGCGCCTCTCTCTGCAACACAACTACCACCACAACAAGAGTAATTCAACAACGCCACCAACACTATGCCAACGGCACAGACAAAACACAAAAAAGACATTTCAGCATTTCAACACGCGAGATATTTTTCTGCGGTTTCGTTTGGAGAGAGAATATACGATCGCTGGCTGACATTTTCACTTTTAACGTGTGACAGCTTTAGTGTTTACATTTGTTCCTTCTGTTACAATCATGTTCTGCAACTGTTAACCACATGAACCACAACCATGACTAGTGTGAAGAGTCCAGTAAAACAAACAGAAAATGTCCTGACAATTTTGACTGTAAACTCACTCTCTCAAAGGCTGCCAGCAGTACATGGGCATGTCCTAAGCAATCTGCAAAGAAAAAAAAAATATTTTTAAAGTATATCCACACAAAAAAACAAATAGCACTACAGTTATCAAGGTGTCACTATCTCATTGGAAAGGCTTCACATAAGTACTTACCATCCCCCTCATCTACCACTGCTTGGATGACCATGGGGAAGACGCCTCGATCAAGATCAAAATTTAGCTAACAAGAATAACACAAACAAAACAAATTAACCCCCCCGAAAAACAACACTGGACTGTTTCATGTGTGTGTAAAGTGCATAGGCTACTGAATATATTGTAATGCAGTCATTGCGGCACTTGAACTATACAAGACACCACCTATGTAAGCACTGACAGATTGCATGCATACTGTGTGCTCTGGCAGCATACGTGCAATGACTCCACAGGAGCATTGATTGACTCTCCGTACCTGTCAAGGTGAGCACATCATGCTTAATCGACAACTATTGTATGACCTGTACTCACATCCTCCTCCTTCCATTCATCGAAATCGATTTTGAAAGACGGCAGAGAGAACTGCTGGCTCACTCCTCTCTTGTAGTGGACCGTTTCAGACGCCATAGTGGGAACCTTTGAGGTGTATCTGGTGAAAAGCATAGTCACATAACCGCATTTAATAATGGTCTGTACAACACATCAAAAACTTAAGTGGTTACAAAGAGCATTTACATATCAACGCCTACACATTGGTGAGGAGAACACCACTGCTTACAAACACAGCACTGTTTCACTTTATGTAACTCTAGTTAAAGAGATTGCTCATCTGAAATACTAGTTAAACAAAAAGGAACTCTGGATAGCAAGAGTCACTGCTCAAAGAGTAACTTGTATCCTTACACAGCCATTCCATTGCTGAATTCTTCAAAAGCCTGGCAATAGATGCTGATGGCCACCCGTGCATCTGAATCAAAGGTGAACTCCACTCCATATAGGACCCTGGGCTTGCCCTCTTCTTCTGTGGGACTGTCCGCATCATCTTTGTACCTGAAATGAGAGACAACGACAAAGAATCAGAGACTGCTAATAGCATGTATAAATTAATGCCAATACTGACAGTCAAAAATCAAAGGAAACCATCTCACCTTACAAGACGCAGAGAATCTTTTCTGATGTTGACAAGACTCCTCAAAGTTTTGACTGGCTCATGAGGAGCCGGTGTCACATATGGGAACTAGAAGTCAATGAGACAAAGATACAAATCAGGTCACATCACCTACAACATCATTCTTACACGACACACATGAAATGGGTGTGCTTTTTACCTGTACAGGTCGATTACCAAGGAAGTTCAAATCCATATTTTCCCCAAACAGGTACCCTTCTGGGTGGGGTGTGTCAAATTTCTCCCCTCCCATGAAAAAGTGGCTGGCAAAATAGTTCCCTTTGAAAGACATAGCAAACGTCAAGACCAAGTAGCCAACTGATTTTGGGTTTCACAAGGACAATTGTTTTGAACTGTGGGCATGTGCTGGTGAGACTGCTAACTGTTTACGTCAACTGATGCAACACAAAGGTACTATCTGTTTCAGAATGGTTTGACACAGCTGTATCGTCACAACATTTTAAGGTAGCCAGTTAATAAGGTAGTCCCCAGTACATCTATAACACCTTCATTACTTCCAGGGCCTGAACAATAATAAATTGATGCTAGCATCATGGGAGCGTGGTTTAGCTAACAACATTAGGCACACTGATCATACATGAAAGCAAGGCTAAACGTTGCCAACACGTCAACATCACAATAATGTTACCATCATGCTTACCTGATTTAGGTGGAAATCTGTATGCCGAATTAGCCTGGATGTCAATATCCTCAACACCCGCGATCCTCCGACTAAGTATTGAGCCCATTTTGTTCTTGATCTGGCTAGAATGGCAATGAAGAAACCCCCTCTAGCCAGCAAATAAGCTAGACCGAAATCTGATTAGCGTTGTGGTTATCTGTAGAAGCTAACGTTAATGTTAAACGTAGCTCAACTGGCTATTTGATAGCTAGCTTGTTTGGCTAAAGGGATAACCACCAGTTATGTCGATTCGTTAACATACACCCGCCTGTGTTGACAAAATATACGACAAGCAGGTCAAATTGATTCGTGCAGTCTCCACTTAATTCGATAGTGAATAAGCTCAAAAAGATCTGACGGTAAAACGATAACTTACAGGTTAAATAGCGATAACGATGTTAGAGCAATGATTCTTCTTAGGTTAGCTACGTAAGTAGCTAATTAGCTAGGTAGCCAGCTAATGATTTGGCTAACTAGGGAACAGGTTAACGTGAATCCGAAGTCGTACGCTTCCGTCTTACTTCTCGAGATTTAAATTTTGTGTTTTGAAGTACTATTATGCTGTTAACGACAGACGAAATGCAACCGAAACATGGCAAAAAAATTAGACGCCAAAGACGGAAAAGTCTAGTACACCGCCGTGTCTTACCATGAAACAATATGATTGGCTGAAACTTTGATGACGTAGAAAAAGTAGTCCAACCCTTGACAAGAACATCAACGCACCTCCTACCGAAGTATCTTTGTAAACATTAGCTTGATCATGTAATGGTATTCTATCTAGGCTACACGACTTTGACCGCAGATTTTTCCTTTGCAAATCCGTGCATTTACCTTATATTTGAAGAGCGCAGACTTGACGTGGGATATCAATTCTTTGGTTATATTATGTGTGGATGTTATGTTTTGAGAGCAAACACGTGTGAATGATTTTCTGAATTCTCTAAAGAGCCTATACTACCAGGGCAAATTACACACAATTAAACGAATACATTCCTGTAAGGGGGGTGGGATATCTATGAGCATGCCCATTCAAGACTAAATCCTATATAGAACTATAATATATATAACTAATCTGGTCGCCTAACTAATAAAAAAAAAATATATATATATATATATATATATATATATATATTAGTTAGGCGACCAGCAAATAGCTGATAACAATTTTGTGACATTGCATTGTTTACTGAGCTAATGACTTTTCCTATAACGTTACAGAAACACCTAGTTGAGATTATTGGTTGATGAGGATTTGCAAACATAGGCTCTAGCCTACCACAATGATCCTTTCAGTTCACTGCAGTCAGTTGTCAGTCAGGGGGCGCCGAGGACACTAGCCTACTTAAACATTCGTTGGTTCAACCGGCAATGGTGGATGGGTGAAAAGACGAGACCTTCAACCTCGTTTCGTTTTTAGGCTTCACTGATACTTAAACATAATAATTATGGATGAATTAAAACACCAGGTCATGATTAATCAGTTTGTTCTTACTGCTGGCTGTGCGGCAGACCAAGCAAAGCAGCTTTTACAAGCGGCACACTGGCAGTTTGAGGTAAGGACACGCTTGCTCTTTTTCTGTTTACATGAAGCTGGCAGAAATGTGTATGTTTCGAGAACCCGGAAGGTTAGCCCTAGCAATACTTGATGAATTTTAACAAAAATAAGAATGAATTTGAATCGTCTAATCCAATGACCCACGTTGTAGGCTACACTCCTGCACTTAAAACATTATTGGCAATAGGCCTATACAATTTCTCTTGATATCAGTAGCTGAAGTAAAAAGAACTTGCAAGTCACACCAACACTGTCATCTGCTAATGTTATGATATGTTAATGGAAAAAAAACATGTAGGCTAATGTAAGAATTGGTGGTGATAATGTGTGATTTTAACTAGTATGCAGAGCAGATTTTGTAGCTGTATAGCAAGAAGTTATCATGTTAGTGTTATATCAGCTCTCGAGTGATTACTCAGTCGAGCTTTTTTCGGTTATTGCAGACTGCTCTCAGCACATTCTTTCAAGAAACGAATATACCATACAGCCACCATCAAATGGTAAGTATAGCCATATGCGTTCTTGGCATTATAATTTGTTGTTGTGTTTTTGGCGTAATTATTGTTCTTAGTGGTGATAGCAATATGTATAAGTTGCCTAGTAAAAAGCCTTCTTATAAAAATGAAAATCCGTGTCTCTGTCCGCCATGTTGCGGAGCACGCGTCAGACAAAAATAAACACAGACTCTGCCCACGCTTATTGTACTGTTTGAGCCTACTAAAGAATTAAACATATTTATACAACATCAAGGTCAAACCTCTGGTTACCCTACGAAACTTAGAAACCCTTGATTCACATTTAACGCAGACTGGCCAAACATCTCAAAGCTAATTCAAGCTTTCATACGTGTTCTTAAATTGTGGGGGAGGGTGATTCCAGGAAGGAGAGAGAACATTTTGAAACTGCTGTGTTTACATCCGTGGTGGTGTAGTGTTAGGTTGCATGCAGCGCTATGAATGAAATTCAAACGCCGAAGTAAACTTAACACTTTAAAAGAACATGTCCCCAAAGATGATTTAAGCAAGTTAGACAACAGATGTTTTATTTTCTATCAATTTTAACATCCAGTGTGCTGCTTACAATTCAATTGACTGAACAGCTTTGAGATCTGAGGACATGCACAAAGGGTGTAATAACTTAAGACTGACACTTATTGTGTATAGTGTATAGTTAGTTAGTTAATCGATCATTACATGCAATATGCTTGAATTTCTGAGTGACTCTAATTAGGTGTACCTTTTTGAAAGAATGAGTATTTCAGTTTTCCATTTATTATATGACTTTGCTACAATTGCTCAGTTCACACAGGGGCTGTAGTCTGGAAACATCAACTTCACCAGATTTGTGGTTATGGAGGGGGGTTTTGGTTGGTGGGAAAAGAGGAATCACTTCACGATTCACCCCAATGTATTATTAAAATGGCTGCTCAAAGTAATTATGCAGCATACATACAGGGAACCATTAGAAGCCATTTGTGGAAGACACCCTCAAGGGAAATGGTGTTCACAATAATGTTTGGTGTAGGTTACTAGTCTAATAGCCGCATACAGCAGTTTTGAATCTCTACAGAGCTTATCTAATGTCTGTAGCTTTGACACTACAAACAACCTGAACGCAACTGATACAGACTACAGTGAAAGCATTGCAAATCCATGTAAACCATGGTTGGCTAAGAAACTTTTGCACAGAACCTTATATGCAAAGCACCAGAACATGCACTAGGCAAAACTTTTTCACTGGAAAAAAACAAAACAAGCATTATGTAGCTTCTAAGCCAGAATTAGAACAAAAGTAATCCTTTTTTTATTTGTGAACCTTTCTAGCAAGGTGAACATTTTAAGGGATTATGCCATTGTTTATTTGTATAGCCTTGGTTCTGATTTTGTGTTTGGTTTCTTGTCTGGTTGTCTTTAAAAAATCAGACAATTATTAAGATACAGTATAGCATACTTGAGTGTCCATAACACGACTACTACTGCTGCTGCTACTACTACTACTACTACTACTACTACTACTACTACTACTTCCACTACCACCACCACCACCACCACCACTACTACCACCTGCCTTGTCTGTCTTTGTACATTATTGGTGAAGAGGATGAAAACACAATAAAGCCAGAGGGTATGAGATATGGGAGCTTGGTATGATGTCCCAATCATTGTTTGCGGGTGCAGGCATGTATTTAAATTTATGTAAATATGTGTGTGTGACCCTATGGATGGATGAAACAAAAATACAGAATACAGTCCAAACTTCACACAAACATTAGACATACAACTATAAAACCGGAGTAATGAAGTGGCTTCATTTTAGTTCAGGATGAAGAAAGTGTCAGTAACAGAGGATTTGCAAACATGGAGGCCTATGTTGCAGCTTGTAGGAAACAAATGTGTGTTGAGAAACTCCCTGTGACAGCAGAGGAGGAGGAGATCAAGTGACACAGTTCACACTTTCAGCTGAGCCCTCTAGTTGAGTCAGTGTTGACATCTGAATTCCCTTGATCAAAAAAAGTTTGTTGCATTTTGCATTCTTCGTACTCTCTCGGGGTTGTGCTTTCTGTCTCTTTGTTCTTCGTGGTGCTTAGAAAAGTGTTTTTAGAAAAGCCAGCAATCTGTAAGCCGTTTACAGGCTTGGTGTCTGTTTTATTATCATGATGAGTACGATAGCCATTTGGAGCGTAATTATTTTGAGGAGTTGTCAAATGTCAAGAATTGTTAGGACCTCTTGCAAGAAACAAAGAGGTACATTTTTGTTCCTTTTTTAAACCTCTTACCCCCTTGAAAAATGGGAAACGCTTAAATGAATGTTTAATGGAAAATTAGATAACAGATCTTATCAGTTATCTCATTAGTGTACTGTACACCTGAGTGATTGCTGTACCATGCCCAACGTTTTCACCATTGAACACTGAGCATTTGTTTTGTGAAATACTGAAACCTTAAAGGCACCTCAAGATAATGGCGCATAATACATTAGCCCCCGTGTGTGATCATTGACCTGGAAGTCTCGATCTACGGCGGAAGTGTAGATGCATGTTCCTGTAAAGAGGAAGTGGAGTTCTGAAGTCAGCATGTGACACACAGAATGTGGGTGATGGGTATTTCCCCTCTCTCCCCTTCGGGGGTTCTTCTTCGTTAGTCATTTTCATTCACTACAGCTTTGTCATTATCATGTGTGGTCTTTTGTCTAAAAGGCACATCCGAGGGTATTCTGATACAGACCCTCCGTTATGGCTTGATCATCCCATTCTTCAGCTCATCTTTGTTGTGTAGGCTACTGGTGTTGAACAACTATTGTTTAAGGTAGGCTAAAGGGAATAAGGCTGTAGAAACATGCAGACTCAATATGCAAATGATCGGAATCAGAATTATTGGAGAGGGAGTAGAACAGTATTGCAAATAGAATATCTGAAGCCAAGCAGGGCTGGTGTGTAAACGATAATATCACACTATATTGCTACAGGGACTACACAGCCGTCTATCCTGCATACTAAAACATAGGAACACATTCAGTGTTCATTAGTGAAGAATGTTATTTATTTACGTTACCCTTTAGAGATTGTGAAATGAAAATCTGGGTGTAAACAAACCCTTTTGTACATTGTTGTGGGCATTATACAAAACAATGCTTCGTTTGTTTTGAATGGACACTGTTTTGGGCAAACAAAATGGAGGGCATTTGTAACACGGCCAGAATACCATTGTTCAAACAAATGCAAAAAGGGAAAAAAAGTTTATAGTGAATAGTCTCAGCTGTGTTTTCCTGGCAGAATTCCTTTGTTTTTCCTCCAGTTTTCATGCCACAGTAGTCATCTTTTGAAGGCTGTACCTTGGTGCTGTGAAACGTGTGGTTAGTGTCTTTGTTCAGACGCCGCTCTTGAGAGCATCTCAGCAGGCATAATTGCACACTGGTGTGAAAGTGACAATGAAAAGTGTCTCTTGTCTTTTTCCCAGAAAAAAAAGTTACATCACACCAGGGAGGACTTGTCTCTTTCTGCAAATAGAGAACTATGGTTTACTACTTTCTCTTGGCATTTAGTAGCCTATGTTTTGAATTATTTCCATCCATTCTTGAAGTCCCAAATTTTCTCTTAGAGTTGTAATTGTGTTTTGACAAGTGTAATGACCAGAAATGATTTTGATGGGCATCTCTCTTTAGAGATGTGGACACCTGTTTCCTGTGTGTAATTCCTTAGGACAAAAAACATGTCAGTCATGCATGCACTGCATGATCAAATTCTGCACAAAGCATAGATGTACGGATATCCTGTGTTCTAAAAACAGGGAATATCTGTGTGGACTCGGGAGTATGTGATGTGTATGTCAAACTACTAGTTTGCAATGGAGAGTTTTCCTTAGGTCATGTTTGGTTTGGCATGGTGGCTTACTGTTTTGCTTTGAGGGCATTGGCCCCTGGGAACATTTGTAGCATGCACTAAGAGACAGGAAACAGGAAGTAGGAGTACAGAGTCTTCATGTCGCACCCTGGAGCCAGCCAATGGGAGAAGCTGCAATTGCGCGTGAAGCATTGAAATTGTCCACAGAATTGTCATTTGATTCTGGTTATTGTCAATTTATTTGGTGACCAATGTTATGGTACAGTAATTTAGACGCATCGCATATAAACCACAGGGCAGTATTTTATGCTACAAAAAGTAAATGTATAGACCAAACCCATGTATTAACCACAGTGGCCAACAGCCAAAAGAATCGGATCATGGCATCATCAGAAAGAAGAAAGTAAATGCATTCCCATAGATAGCCTGCCACTGTGTATTAACCCAATAGCTGAAGAAATTTTGATAAATCAATGTATAAACCTAGGATAACGGGTAGGAAATAACGGTAAGGTCGCACATAGCATAAAAATGGCCTGTAATGATAGTTGAAAAGTATAGTAGGGGTGAATGAAAGGCTTTCACCATTTTGTACAGAATTTTCTGGAAAACTGCACTCTCCTTATTGTTGTCACTCTCCTTCCTCCCCCCCATAGATGTGCACTCCAACAAACACGCCAGCGACACCACCCAACTTCCCTGACGCACTCGCCATGTTCTCGCGCCTCAAGGCCTCGGAGAGCTACAACAGCGCGGGCAGCCCCCGGGGGTCCATGGCGACCTCCCCACCTCCTCAGGTGAACTGGGCCATGAGCCCCCCAGCCCCGAGCCCGCAGGGCCTGTGGACCGCAGCGCCACGGGCCCCCCAGACGGCCACCCCGCCGCCAGGCTGGCCCGCAGCCGTGGCCCCGCAGGCCGCTCCGGAGCAGATGGCCACCATGGTCATGGAGGCCGAGAGATGAGGGCCTGCGGCAAGGGAGGTTACACACTACTGGGAGGACCGTCCTCTCTCGGGTGGGAAGTGGGGGAGAGGGCCAGGGTTGGGATGGAGATCTATCTTTTGCCATGTGGATAAGCACTGAAGAAGAAGAAGACAAACCAGTATACAATGAAACGGGTGCGGGTGGGAGGGTGGGTGGGGGGTAGTGGGCAAAAGGACATGGTTGATGGGACAAACACAGGGTGCCTCAATGCATAGAAGAACATTTTGTTTTTGTTTCTGTTTAATTTGAATGTTTAAAATTGTCCCCCCATAGTATGAGAATGGAGAACAAGGCTGATAGACGTGAAGGACTTGAGGGTGCGAGTGGGGTTCTTGTGGAGGACTCTACTGGCATGTGGGATGTGCACTCGTGCATTGTTCTCTCCTTAGCTCTCTCCCACAACTGAGTGCACTGCATTAGATGACCGGGTGTGTCCTCAGCTTTTTAAGTTCAAACATTTTTTCAAATTGAAATCATGCGCTGTGCGAGTGTGTGTGTGTGTGTGTGGTATCTGAGTCATTCGTATCGTCCACACGAACATATCTTCAATTGCAATGATACAATGGGCCTAGTCTTCATTTGATTTGGTGGACAACTAAGCAAGTCTAGTCACCAAAAATGTCCTATACTATTGGTAAGAATGGCTTGGTTCTTTCCAAATCTCATCAGAAACCCTAGAGTTACTATAAGGACCTCAGTAAAGTTGGCACTCTTTTTGTTTGAGTTAAGAAGGTTTGTAGTAATGATCTTTTTATTGCAACAAGAACTCAAAAGATTAAGATGAATATTATTTGAAGCACTGAAGGTTCTGATGTATTTTTCATTACACATTTTTTCATTTTTCACATTTTTTAAGTCAGATTAGCAGATGACAACTTTGTATGACCATTGAAACCACTTTCCACAATATTTGTGGATGGCCTTCATTAATTTATCAATGTTCTGTTTGTGACAATAAACAAGGTATACATTATGTGAGACTCTAAACTCTCGGTTTGTTGTATTATTTGTGGTCAGTAATCTACTGTAGGTAGCCTTTTGTCAGAAAGACACAAGATATGGATAGAGACGAATGGTCTGAAGGATATTGATCTGGAGGCATGTTGTGTCTATCATGCCAATGTTTTTTACTTTTGTCCAGAATCTGATATGGTTGACTCCGCACCCAAAGAAAGTATGTGTAGACCAATACCAGCTAAGACAACAGTGCCAAGGCCCTTCCCCACTCACTAGTGTTGAGATAAATATCATAATTGCTTTGGTTTTCATTCCAGTATTTGACTTCTGCCTAGACTTTGTGGCACTCACTTTGCTTAATATTTGCCTAGACGTCATCTGTTATTTTTTGCTTTGAAAATGATACCATGTAAGAGTATTTTGAAGTTCCTTGAGACACTATGATTGACTTCCGTTGGTAGCAGTAATGGCTCACGATAGTTAATGATTTAACTCAAAGTTTCTTATGGTTCAAACATGACCTGGTTTGACTTTGCCTCTAGTGCTATCGTAACCATCCAACTATATGCAGGTAACTGGTGTTTTGTTGCTCCAGACAGCAATTCATTTTTTACATTACTCTTTATTTGAAGAATGTAAGCAAGGGCTTCAATCAAATAACATTTGATCAACAATGCACAAAACGCTGTGTGAGAACATGAAACATGGATGCTTGAAGGCCAATTGGAGATTTGTGATCCGAGTAGCTTTTACCCATATTATGTCTGACTCTGCTCTTGACTACATTCCTGTCCTGTCAATACAAACACCCAGTCATAAAACAAGCAGCGAGCAGCACACAACATAAACACCGAGGCAGATGTGGGTCATGCAGTGAGTGTACTGTATGTCCTTAAATCTCCTCTGCCTCCCCGCCAGCACTTGCCCATAAAAGACCTTTGAGTTTTTAGGCACTCACTAGAGAACACCCACGCCTGCCTTTGTCACCTCCGTGTGCGAGTGTGCAAGTGTCTCGCTGTGTGTGAGTTTCAGTGTTTGCAAAGCGTGACATGAATGGTAGGCAGTTGCCAGGTTGGGCAAGGACAGGCTGAGCTAGACAAAAGACTGGGCACGTCCAGAACAAGCCTCCATTTGAAATGGTATTCTCAGCCTGTAGATTTCTAAGAAACGGAAAGTACGGATTTTTTTTTCCATGCTCCCCGTTCATATTCAGGAGAGAGCTTTGCAGGCACTCTTCCTTCATCCACAGCCCTGCTTTTGTCTGTCTGTACATGCAGGCTGAGCTGTTTGTTGTTCTTGGCTCCTGTGATAAATGAGCATACGGTTGTAATTAAAACCGTTATCGGTGACCATTTTGGTAAGACTTCATTCAGTTGGTGCTTTTATAATGCCAGAGTCTTTCATGTGCTGGCTAAAAAGGGGAGCGAAAACTGGGTTAAAGGGCCATGGATGGGGATAGAGGCGTCATGCTCACTGTATATGTGAACCATTACTTGGAAAACTGGACAGTAACCCTTCTGTATCCATGTGATGAAACAACAAGCCACTCTACAGGCTTACAGACTACACCTTCTGTGGAGGTTTGGTTCTATGTTGGAAAATAATAGCCTGCAAGACGTTCATGTAGCCAAATAATTCCGAAACGATTCACTGAATTAATTATGGTTATTCTTATCCATGCAAAATGAACTGATTGCACAGAAAAAAAAGAAAATTGAGCACAGTTGCTGTTTTAAGATGTGATCTTATCTGTTGTGGGGAGAATTATTTTCTCTCCAACAGGACGGGATGGAGAGATTGGGCTCGGTCTCTCTCTCTCTCTCTCTCTGTCTGTGCATTTCTGCAGCCCTGCTTGTTACATAACTGCGCTTGAGTGCCGCATCGCCGCAGTCTGGCCCAGTGTATCACGCCTGTCTCTGCTCTGCCAGCACGCTCGCCTGCTCTCTCACTCACTCACGCTCGCGCTAGAGCACAGAGAACATGGTGTCCTGATCTAAGAAAACAGACGAGGTGCGAGCCTTGCCCACCGTAAGGGGACTTCTGTCCTGAGAGGCAGCCTCAGAAATGGACAAGGCCTGCATTTCAATGCTCCTGTTCTGTGTCATAACAACAAACACTGACCATTATAGCCCATATGTCTGAGGGGGAGGGGAAAGAGGATTCATAAAATAGCACTATACTGGGGGGGATCAGTTTTTAGTTTTTTTAATCACTTAAGCAATATACAACTGTCTTAATGCTGCAGCCAACTACAATACAAGAAACCCTTAGTGGGCTTTGCATTTGAACAAAATGATTAATGGCTGTAACTGCTTAACACCACCCCAAGAAAAAAAAAGCAAGTCTCCTTATAATGATTTGTTTGTTCAGCACGCTTTGCTAAACAATAGGTAGGATAACCTGTCTAACTGGAACAACTCTCTTGAGATGGATGCTTTAATGTAAATAATTTAAAGCTAATTCAGAAGTATCTAATTTTAGTTCATTCAGGAAGAGACAAAAACAAATGGGTGCCATTCACAGGGTGTGTCTAAATATGACCTAAAACATAATGCTATAAATAAGGTAGTGTACTTATTATTTCCCATTTCAACATATTTAGGTTTTTGTTTACATTAAATGTATGCATTGTTATACCTTTTCATTTGAAGTCTAATGCAGGCTATGGAGCATTTCCCTCAGGGGACAATCTCTGATTGTCTTCACTGAACGTCCTGCCTCGAGGTACAGGTTTGCTTTGGCCCACATCACAACTTCAGTTCATTTTTCTTAAGGAAGGAGGCCGCTAGAACCGCCTGCCTGTTTGTTGGCATTGGAAGCGCCTGCAGCTGAACAGGAAGGATATGTCTTAGTCAGCATGTGAAAACGGTTAAAGGAATTACCGTTATTGCAAATTCCATTACTGCATCTTCTTTTACAAGGCTGAGTGCAGGCTTTTAAAATTGTGTTCAAATGTGTGAAGTGTGTTACCGCCAAAGGAATGCAAATATATTCCTAAAAATGTAGCACATTTGTTATGCATACACAAAGCTCAAGTAATATGCCTAATCATTTCCTCATTCTTGGATGAATATAAACATTCCACAGCAATACCTTCTAGGGTTAACTGGAGAGTGGCAAAAATGTAGGCTAACCAGCAGGTGGAGGCAAATTGCATATACAGTATCCTCTCTCTGTGATTACCTAATTAAATGTAACTATAAATGGGCCTGCTGAAAGATAATTGAGATCTTACTTGATATGTTATATGTGCCTGTTCTGATCTGTCATTGTATCAAAACAGTTATCTAAAAAGAATGAAAGCATGAACAGTATTCGCCATATGCAGTATTGTTACAGTAATTTCCCGCATATAAGCCGCATTGTGTATAAGCCGCAGGACAGTGTTTTTTGCAAGTTAAAAGAAACAAAACCATATTAACTGTCCCCCCATATTTAACCTCATAGCTGAAGAAATTTTGCAAATTCAATGTATAAGCCACGGCTAACAGTCGGGAAATTACGGTATTCACATACACTCGAAAATAGTCAATGGTATTAAAGAAAAGTGCCATTTCTGATAAGTTCCCCTGAACGATCCTCCAGTGAATGTGTTAAAGGATCAATCTGGGGCATGGCTGCCAACCTCTTGGGAGTCCACCACAGCCATATGGGTGCTGATGGCTCTGGTGCCACGGCTCCATCCAAACTACGCCTCGCTGCAGTGCACACTGGCTGGCCCAGCTCCTCGATGCAGTGTAGGCTAGACTCCCCGTGGAAACAGAGCTGAAGTTTGTACGCTGAAGGCTCCTTTTACTTTTTATACCAACTGTATACAATTCACCATTCCACACCAATCTAGAGATGCATTTAAAGTAAGTAAGTAAATAAATGTAATTTAAAAAATCACATTAGAAATAAACAATCGATTAAGAACATTTTAATATTCTACTGATAATGTGATTGCATTATTGTTGTTTAGAGTTGATGCGTTCCATTACTACATATCTGAATCACTTGTATTTTGTCTGAAATAATTTTATCATGATACAGAAGAAATTACACTGAAAACATTTCAATTGACGTAACCTTTATACAACAGAATAATCACAGAGGAGCGGTTTGTGGGTGTATGACTAAGAGAGTAGAGAAGCCTGGGAAGAATTAGCTTAATTTTGTTTTGTGGCTGAATTTTGCCCTTCACATTGAATGTGCTTGTTTAAGCTCTATTACTGATGGATGTTTGAAACTCACTGATCTTCATGGAGGCTTTGAAACGTATATCATGGAGAAGTGCTCTTGCTTGAAAATGCTTCATAAATAGACTAAAGCATGAGGGTCTACACTCCTTGCTGTTCACTGACACAATGTCTTCAGTCAAACCTCACCACAAACCATATTGATGTTTATCTGTGCATCCAACATCCTACTGCAATGTCATGGCTGTGTTGCTCTCCCAGACCAAACCCACATTCATTTAATGAATGAGCATGTAAGAAAGATAGCTTTAAGCATCCACTCAACTTTCCCCACTGTGAATCCTCTTGACTGTACCTCAGCGAGATCAGGCATCAGCCTACACACACACACACACACACACACACACACACACACACACACACACACACACACACACACACACACACACACACACACACACACACACACACACACACACACACACACACACACACACACACCTCTGAGACATTACTTCAGCTCCAGGCCTTCCTGTGTTCTCTCCGAGGTGACTACAGGTTCTGGTTCCTCTGGTTCCAATCACATATTTCACGCTGTGAAAAAGGCATAGTTTGTTTGGGGCGGGCAGATAAGGGGGGCGAGACGAAAGTCTGAAACCCTGCTGGGGGTACAGCGGGCGTGTGGGGCGATTGGGTAGGGGTCAAGGGTCAGTGCTTCTCCAGGGCTTTGGTCAGCAGGTCGTTGAGCCGGGCGATCATGGGCCTGGGGTCGTCGTTCAGACCTGCTGCAATCATGGCGTTGTCGTAGATCTAAGGGACAAGTGAACCATGCCTGTGTGAGCACTAACAAGTTTGCAGTCCAACAAAGCGTATTCAAAGAAAACATTGTGTTACACATGTCACTCATTAGAGGCCTTCACCACATCTGTAACACCTTAAATGTGACTCCAAGGGGTAACCGTACCTGCTCCAGAAGCAGCTGTGCCAGTTCAGAGTTGGAGTCTTTCAGTGCGTGCAGCTTTTTGATCAGATCATGACTTTAAAAACAACAACAAAATGACAAAGGTTACTTCCAGTACAAAACTGCAATTAGCAGGGCTCCCACCCATTTTCCTTTTCCAAAGCCTTTCCATGATTTCAATGACATTTCACTGACTTTTCATGACCTAAAAGTATAAAGAATTGCATACAATTGCTTTACATCACCAATTTGGACTAATTACAAAAGGTGTTTTCTCCCCCACCATTCTATTTGTATGGTTACCACACTGTTTGATAGGAGGTAGGCTAAGGAAACGATCAAATTCTGTAGCTAATCAAAAATATGAATTAACAGAGCTAGCAGCAATCTCTGTGCCTATGCCTTTAGTATGAAACTTTCAATGAATTTACTGAATTCCATTATCGCTCCAAGCCTGGAAAAATGGGATCTAATAACTCTATGACTTGTCCAGATTTTCCATGGCTGTGGAAACCCTGGATTAGCGATATAAAGTACTGTACTGTTCTCACCACTGACGGAATGGGTTTAAGACCTTCTCCTTCATCAGGTCTGCTTGTCAATGACACAGCAGTTCTGGATAATCCCTATATCCCCTCCCTTCCTGTGCCTTCCCTCCTTCACATGGGAGTATTATATATAAACTGGAGAGAGGGAGGAAGCTCCATCCGCACTCATTTCCATGGCCTCTGCTAGGCTAATTCAGCCAAAAATATACTCAGTAGGCTGCCACCATCTTTAAAAAATGCTGTACATTATGTGCTCACTTCTGCCCACATTTTCCCAAAACAAGCCAATTAAAACTATGTCGCCCAGGCACATTGTCCGATTCTCCCAACAGGAAGTTGTCAGCTTGTCCACCAATCCACATAGCCAACGCCTGTTTGTGTCCTCCAGTGGATGTGGCACCTCACCAAAAAGATGGTGGACGCTAACTGGCTGATGCGAACCCTCCAAATCCTGACCCCCATGCCCCTTACCCAGCGTTGATCTCCAGCGTGGGCTGCAGGATCTGTGCCCGCTCTTCTGCGCTCCGTGCCAGCTGCTGAGTGCGCAGGAAGTGCCGTGCTGCGCCCATCTCCAGCACCGTGATCATGGCCGGGTGTGTGTCCAAACGTGGCGTGATCTGAGGATTACACAACAAAATACATTAATTACATATATGCATACATGCACTTTACGTACACTTTAAAAACACTATAGCTTTGCACTTTAGGGCAGACTAATCTGAACTTTGATCATTTCTGTTCAGCTCCTCCACCAATTACTATGTACTAGCAACCCAAGAGGTGTGTGTGTGTGTGTGTGTGTGTGTGTTAGATGCACTCAAATGAGGTCATGCTGCTGCTACCTTTACGTTGGTCACTCTGGATCCCAGAGAATTCCTCATCCAGGCCATCAGATCCTCCGTTTCCGGATCGGTCAACCTTTCAGATGCTGGGGTGCGCAAACACACACACACACACACGGTCAATCAATTGTGCTAAATATGCATTGAGACAAATTATTTTTTAAAGTCATTCAACATCCAAAGAAACACCTTTAACGTACATCCAAAGCACCACTTTACTAACAGTAAGGGGCTAGAGTGCCCCCTTCTGTTCTTAACTTGTATAGCATATGAGAAGAACCCCTCTACCTGGCTTGCTATCTTGAAACTTCTCCTCTTTGTAGTGATCCACCACAATGTCAGTTTCCACAGAGATCACCTTCTTCTTGTCAAACTCTCGCAGGTGGAGGAGTGTGAGCTCATCGAACTGCTCGTAGCAGAAGAGGACCTGAGAGAGGAGAGGGAAAGACCATCATTGCTCTTGAACACAATTTGAACCCTCAGCCATATTTCATGTAAGTCTCATATAATATTCATCATCATTTGATCTTTTAAATCAAGGGTTCCCCATGGCAGGTGACCCTATTTTGATGCCACAAAACGTTGACTACCCCCATCATTCACAACATGTTGTCAGGGCGTGCGTCTTATCTCTGCTGCAACATCCAGTCAAGAGCGGTACTTTGACTTTCAAGCATTACATCCATCTCATGCGGGCTGTTTAATTAATAAAAGTTTATTTTTCACATGGTCAATTTTAAGATGCTCAGTGTCTCAGATTCTCAGCCATTTGAATTTCAGGCGACCCCAAGGTTGAGAAAAAAAGCTTTAAATCAAAGAATAAAAACGCTTGCAACTTCCAAGGGTTTTTATTCTTTGATTTAAAGCTTTTTTTTCTCAACCTTGGGGTTGCCTGAAATGGAAATGAAAGGAAATGAATAACGCACATGTTTTGTGCCTTCCTTATACAAACAACACAACACCATTGTGGTGCACATCCTAAGCCTGTCTGAGACCTCTCCCGCTCTGTGCTTCTGTCAGCCGCTCACCTCCATGTCCTTCTGCTTCATGGCCTCAAAGTAGGGCGAGTGCTCGGCCAGGTGGCGGTTGGGGGCGCACAGGTAGTAGATGTTGCGGGTGCCCGCCTGCATGCGACTGCCGTACTCCATCAGGCTGGTGGTCTGGCCGGCTGGCAGTGTCGACGATTCGAAGCGCAACAGCTTCGCGATGTCCTCCTGCAGAGACCAGACACAATACATACAGGATATAAAAAAAAAACATTCAACTATGACATACAGCAAAAGAACATATAATTAGGGCTGTACAATTAATCGATTTCTAATGCAAATCATGATTTGGCAATTAGGTTGAAATGCAGCGTGCAGTTCATAGTTCTGTCTCAATGGTTAATCTAGTCACAAATCTAACCGTAATTGCAATATCTCAGAAAAATCACAGATATTTCCCCTAAATCATGCAGCACTAAAAGTCATAAATCTGAGACACAGAGAATTGCATTAGAGCTCAAACTTCAGATGTTATACACTGAACAACAACGTGAAACAAACAGGTTGAGACATGACTTTTAGACTATGTTTTGACATCAAGCAAAGCTAGACATGTTAACAGATCCGAGAGGTAGAATCTCAAATCTTGACACTGAAACACAAAAAAGTCTCGATCACCAGCAGTTCATTCTGGTTGCCAGGAAACATCATTATAACAATTAAGCTGCCGTGATTACCTTGACATCCTGCTCTGCTGTGGTGACGATGCCCTCCCTCATGAAGAGGCCGTAGTCCTCGAAGAAGCGGGAATACTTCTCTGGCTCCTTCTTGCTCTGGTCCAACAGGAAGCGGATCACACGTTGCTGAAGGACATCCCGCAGTTTCCTGAGCAGAAAACACAGTCCCTGTTAATAGATGCCCACACAGACAGGACCAAGTACAACCCGCCTATACCAGATCAAAACTAAACGCAACTCTGATTTTCTACATTGCTTAGATGGCATTGCTAAATTCTGAAATACACCACGACTGTTTTTTTGTTTTTTTTGCACCAACATCTTAAAGAACTTTCCAGATCAAAACATCAGTGTGTATTGTACTCCTTACCTGATGAGGGCACTCTCCTGAAGCAGCTCTCTGCTGAGATTCAGGGGAATATCCTCACTGTCCACTACACCTACAGAATCAGAAAAAAAATGGTGCAGAGGTTATGCATGTGTACATTTGGCACCAAATATGCAGGACCCTGTTCATGGTGCCATTAATTTGCACCAGATGTCCTGAACAGAGACCTCAGTGTGTCAAGTGGAGCGCCTGCACATTTTAGACTGTGGTCAATAGCACTGGTGCACCACAGGGGACTGTGCTCTCTCCAACCTTATTCACCCTGTATACTGCGGACTTCACTTACAACACAGAGTCGTGCCACATGCAGAAGTTTTCTGACACCGCAATTGTAGGGTGTATTAGGGAGGGATAGACAAGAGGGTGAATACAGGAGCCTGGTGGAGGAGTTTGTAAAAATAGTGCAGTTGAATACCGGCTTATGTTTTAGCAGCCTGTCATTACCATTGTTGTCTTCTACACTGAAGTGTGCTGGGGAGGCTCCATTAAAGGAGACCTCTGGCCGATTACAACATAGGACCCTGTTGTTTGAGGTCACCGAGTACTGTTGGTAGGGGAAACAACAAACCAAATTTGCTGCTACCTAATTCAAGTTACCTTGCTAATGGCTAGCACAGGCGGCTACCGCGCTATGCCGTGGGGACAGAATTTAGACTCTGTTTGTGCTTCTTAACAGACTCGTAATGTCATTACAACAAGTGCTGTGCCACATGAACAAGATCCTCATGAGACACCACGATATGTATTTAACTCAGTAACTGTGAAGACGCCGTATAAATCCAACCACTCATTAAGGACAGTGGACACATGTGGTGCCAACGGAGTCCTCCTTTTAGAACGTAATAATAAAGTACTCCTTTTAGAGCTGCAATGTTTCAGTCGCCCCATTCCCCCAGCTCTAATGCCAGGCGAGACCAGGCTCACCTCGGAGGAAGCGGAGCCACTTGGGCAAGATGTCGGCGGCTTTGGTCTGGATGAGAACCTTGCGGCTGTACAGGGCCACGCTGGAGCCCATCTCACGACTGACGTCAAACATGGTGGGCTTCTGTTCGCGCAAACACAGACAAACAACCATCAGTTACAGGACTGGCAGCCAACAACTTGTTAAACACTTCATTTACCATCACACACAAAGTGGTCGTTAAAAAATAAAAATACAAAATAATAATAAAAATGCAAACACATTATTGTGTTTCCACAGCGTGGATCACAACACACCACACTAGCAATGCACTTGCCTCATGAAAAAAGGTATTAATCTGAGGACGATCACAGAGGAATCTTACTGTAAATGTGTATGGGGAATTGATATTCACGATCAATTCATCTTATTGATCTGTTGAATGGCATTTTGCACGTACTGTATAGTTTTCTGTACTGCTAGAGAGCTACTGACTGCCATTCTTCTCTAGTATCCAATTAAGTAATCGGTCTGTTGACAACTAAAGACATAACCACAAGGCTGTTTATAAACACAAACAATGCCCACATCAGACAGGCCTGCCTCTGTTCTCACCATTTCAGGCACGTAGAAGATACTGCGGATGTTGAGGGGGGCGTCTGCGCGGTAGTGCAGGGTGTAGCGAGGCTTGTCGTACGACTGGGCCACAAAGCGGTAGAACTCCTCGTGCTGCCACTCGCTGATCTCCTTCGGCTCCATCATCCACAGGGCCTGAGTAGGCACACAGGGGACAATAAAGGCGGCGTCACACACAAGGCAGCACACGCTGCTGGACTCAGTATAACAGTAGTAGCCATTGCGGTGAACTTTGACCTTTTTACGCTGAGCGGTAAGCTTCGGAAAGAGGAAGAGGAAAAACGTACCTGAAGGGTATTCAGTCTTCGACCATTCAGGAAAATGGGAAAAATAACAAAGTTGCTGTACTTGGTGACCACCTCTGCAATCAAAAACACCAAAGAGCTCTGGCTCAATCACTGCAAGAATTCATGGCAGACCGACCGTATCTCCTTATTGTGAATGTGATTCAAACGCATCAGAGCCCCTGAGCTGACCTTTGACCCGGTCTTCAGCAGAGAATTCCTTGCAGTCATCTTTAAGGTACATGACGATCTTGGTGCCCTGGCGGACTCCACTGGCCTCCGCAATCTCAAACATGCCAGACCTGAAAAGACAATCACATACGGACACACGGACACACACACACACACAAACACATCAGTGTCTTACTCACTCACACGCACACACACGCACACACACGCACACACGCGCACGCACACGCACACGCACACGCACACGCACACACACACACCCCCTTTTCAGTCACACTTCACCATCAGCATTATCATATTACCTCACAACACCAAAGTCACATATGGGTCATTCCACCTCAATTCAACAAATGCCTTCTGCTTGACCATCTCAGATTTCCTTCAAAATTTTACCACCTGAAGAGTAACCATTTAAACTGACTTAGCCAAAATATTAGATTGGTATACCTAATACATCCAGAGAAAAACGTTTTTGAACATGGTACCCCCCTTCTGATTTTTGGCACATTGGCGCCCTCATCTAAATCTGCAGCAACGTTCAGATGTCATTATCTCAAAAAGTTTTCAAGCTAAAGACTTCAAATTTTCTGGGAATAATGATGGCTACCTATAGATTCCACATAGTCATTCATAGGCCGTATGTATTGATACTGACTGTGTTTCAATCTTGTGAAATCAGAAGAAAAATGGCAGATTTTTTTTCAACCCCCACATTGGGTGCTCCATTACACAATTTGTAAACAAAATGTTTGACAAATGGTTATATCTCTCTACAGAAGTGTTTAAGCTGTCTTTGAAAAAGTAATTAAGAGGTGTCTATATTGCTTTTTTGTTGGAAGTATTGTAACACAAAACTGAAAAATAATCAATTTGGATGATATTGTATCTCCCCATTACAGAGGTATGACACGCTATACCAATGAATTGAACACATCTCCAGAAAGAGTATGGAATGGGCTTTCAGACTGTGAAATTTCAAGATGGTATTATGGCTGCAGTTATTAAAAAACATTTTTTAAAATATTGGTCTATTACAACAATTAGCGTTGCTTTTTTGTGCTATTATTTAATGATTTCATAATCCTTGTCTTATTCCTAAGTATCAGATGTTTATGTCTCATACTGTTAAACATTTATATTTTCATTTACTTGCTGAGTGATGAACTAATAAAATATTTCCTGTATTTCCGAAATAAATTGCTGCTGTCACTATTTAATGCCACTAGATGTCACTGTTCATGGATATCAGCAATGTGTTGCTATAGTAGACCAATATTTCATAAATAACATTTCAATAACCATAGCCAAAATACCATCTTGAAATTTCACAGTCTGAAAGCCCATTCCATACTCTTTCTGGAGATGTGTTCAATTCATTGGTATATCTTGTCATACCTCTGTAATGGGGAGATACAATATTATCCAAATTGATTGTTTTTCAGTTTTGTGTTACAATACTGCCAACAAAAAAGCAATATAGACTCCTCTTCATTACTTTTTCAAAGACAGCTTAAACACTTCTGTAGAGAGACATAACCATTTGCCAAACATTTTGTTTACAAATTGTGTAATGGGGCACCCAATGTGGGGGTGTGAAAGAAATCTGCAATTTTTCTTCTGATTTCACAAGATTGAAACACAGTCAGTGTCAACACATACGACTTAGGAATGAATATGTGGAATCTATAGGTAGCAATCATTATTCACAGAAAATATGAAGTCTTTAGCTTGAACACTTTTTGAGATAATGACATCTGAACTTTGCTGCAGATTTAGATGAGGGCGCCAATGTGCCAAAAATCAGAAGGGGGGTACCATGTTCAAAAATGTTTTTCTCTGGATGTATTAGGTATACCGATCTAATATTTTGGCTAAGTTAGTTTAAATGGTTACTCTTTAGATGGTAAAAGTTTGAAGCAAATCTGAGATGGTCAAGCAGAAATTTTCTCTAAAATCCGTTGAATTGAGGTGGAATGACCCATATACATATCCAGCATTGAGGATCATTAGCATATAAAGATATATTGATAATATACATGACTCTGGGCATAATCTATATAAAACACACACATACTGTACACAAACTTGAATCTTGTAATATACAGTATATGTGCATTGTATACATTGTTCTCTGTAAATGGGAGCATACCCATCCGAGGTCCATTTATATGCAGGGGTGTCAGGCTCTGCAGACTGGGAGTAGACCTCCACTTTATCAGCCACCATGAAGGACGAGTAGAAACCAACGCCAAACTGGCCAATGATGGAGCTGCTGGCCTCTGCCTGACTCTGCAGAGCGTCCAGGAAAGCCTGAGGGAAAGAAAGAAAGAGGTTTCACTCAACAATTCAGAAAAGGCTTGATTGAACAAAAAGGGAGTAATAATAACTATGGTTCCTGAAGAGTGAGTAGAAAGCTCTTATTTTCACCATCAATACAAAGAGAACAGACTTACCTTAGAGCCAGAACGGGCAATGGTGCCAAGATTAGCCACCAGCTCTTCCTGGTTCATCCCAACCCCGGTGTCCTAGCATGGAGAACAAACACCAGGGATAAATACCACAGACTGCATGATTAGCAAAACAAAAAATGAAGACTGTTTTGGAAGTGAGTGAGAGTATCTATGGGTGTGTACATATGTATGTGTATGTGTGTGTTATAGCGCGTATGCTCTGACAAACACCTGGATAGTAAAGGTGCCTTTGGCGGCATCAGTCTGCAGGTGGATCTCCATGGGAGCAGTGTCCCCGCCTCCTGTGATCAGCCGGTGCCTCAGCTTCTCCAGAGCATCGCTGCCGTTGGAGATGAGCTCACGGATAAACACCTGGGCAAGGGACAATATAGACCGTAAAGAGTTACATCAACTTCACGTGATGACCACATAGCACATACATCTTCCTATAACACTGCAGTGGACTGTGCAGTTTAAGAGGGGATTGGGAGCATACAAACACAATATACATCCATTCACAAACCTCTTTCTCAGAGTACAATGACCTGGCAACAATGTCCAGGAGTTTCTTCGTCTCTGCCTGAAACTCATGCTTGGAAAAGGAACCTTGAAGAAGCCAAAGATGCGACCATTAAAATATAGGCACGGACACTAGTCTAAACTCATGAGACACAATCAGTTATCGAGACAACGTTTCTAGATTGCATTAGCCTTCACACCTTGTACGTTCTCTGTATCACTTATGATGGTGTGCAGAGGCTCCTCTTCCGCACTCTCGGCCTGCTGTGTGCTGAAATATCGTTGGTTCTGTGCAACACCGGAGTGGACCGAGCCCCAGAACTGGGGTCTTGTGTGGTAATGATGTTTTCCGAGTCCACCATCATCTGACAGTTGTAGAAAACAGTAACATGTTACCGTAGTGCATGAATCCATTTCAAGCAAGGACATTATAATCAGCTGTCTTTACAATGATGTTTTCGAATCAATGCTGTTGCCAGTAATGTCAAAGGGATTCAACATGGCACTTGCAGGGAGTTGCATCAGCTGTCAAAACAAGCTCAGACAGCTTCTCTACAGTCAATGCATGAATTAACCCCATGACCGATGTATCAGTTAAACCTGAACTTGCAAATGCATTGACTAAAAATTCACCATGATCAAAGATCACAAACTACAGTGGCAGTCACGACTCACTATGCCTAACGTTAACGTGAAAACGTTTAACAGCTGACGAACGTTACCTGCTTTAAACGTCGCTGACAGTGCTCTACTTCCAGATCCCCGTCCAGAGAGCACAAGTCTCGAACTGGTTCGCTGAGAAATTCCTGCAGCATATTTCATTAACATTAAACACCGAGACATCTTGTCAGGGAATGTTTGACCTATCCGGCGTGTTAAGCAAGTAAGCGACAACCGTGACTCCTAAGACCCTAACTCAGCGCTCTTTGATGACGTAGTAAGGTATCCAGTGATTTGCCTGAAAGACTAGCGCAGACCACTGCTGATCACGCAAAACGTCAAACCTGAACTGGCAGCAGAGAGTGTGTAATAAGGCAGACGGGCTCTGCTTACAGTGTAATCAAGTTATAATGAATTTACAATGAAAGAAGCAGTTTATTGTAAAACAACCTATTACAAATCTATTTAAAAAGTATTCAAGAATCATCAAACCTATTGGCCTCACACTAAACACTTAAACAGGAGGAGGCTAAAATAATGACTAATGTAAGCTACAGACTAGGCTACAGAGAATTATAAATGTGTGTGTGTGTGTGTGTGTGTGTGTATGTGTGTGTGTGTGTGTGTGTGTGTGTATTCAAAATGTATTATGAGGTCAGACCTAGCTGAACATATTGCAAAGTCAGTAATATTGTATTGTAGGAAAATTGCATCATGAAACCAATACAGGCTACAGATAAGACTGAATTTCTGCCATGACGGCTCTTTCAAAACTTTCCACAACCTTCGCAAAATCATGAATGCAGTCACTTGCACCAAATGCAATGACTATTATTACTGGCAAAAATACTGCAGTACACAAGTGTGTGTACACTTGTCTCTCTGATTTATGATAATGCAGGAGTGTGGGCATAAGGAGAACCTTGGGTTTATTTTCTCAGTGCGCTCTCAAGGACAGGCCTTGGAAAGCCTCCCTGTTGGCTGAGAATGAGATGATCTCTGCCTTGAAAGCAAAGTCATGTTAAGCTCCGAAATCCGGAACTCGTCCTCATTGGTGCCAATGAACCTCTATTGACTTGTACGTCGGGTGGCATGACACACTCAGTCCATCATTATACTCATCCAGGACCCTTTACCATAACAGCAAGGAAAGTTCCTGCCATGTTTAATTTTTGGAGAGGGACGTTTCTTACCTTACTTCTCAGGCAATTTGGCCTCTGTTGGATGCAATCTTTTACTTTAAATAGTCTGTGACGCCCTTGCTTCTCTCCCCTTCATCTTTGTTTCTCAGTGGGAGGCGCGAGATGTTCATTGGAGCAAACAGCTCTTTGGTCTTGTTTGTTTTCAAAGAATGACCACAAAGTATATCAAGGATGATTGCATCAAAGAGCAGTCTTTGCCCAAAGGTATTTGCCTCCTATCACCACTGATTACATTACTGTGTTTCATGAGTATCTCAATAAGATACTACAGCCAGATGGAGGTAGGGTAGTACTGTAATTTGAGTATTTTGGCAAAATGTAGGATTCTGGTTCAAACTCATATCTCTATCACACGACACAACAAGGAATGCTGTATCACTGGATACACAAACACACTCACACACACATTTTGAAAATACACATTTACTGCATTTCAAAGTAATACAGACATTTTATCTCAGCACAGTGTGGGGTTGACAAACGTTCAAAATAAAAAATAATTGACAAAAAAAAAGAAAAGAAAAAAAACATTTATCAACCCTCCTCCTGCTGCTGACTGGCCGAAAGGACAGCGGTTAGTGTTGAGAGACTAGAGTTAAAAGGCTAAAAGGGGTCAGAGTTCAGATGTGGCAATGCGCAATAGTCCCAGTGGTGGCCTAGAGCTTTTCCCTAAGGCCTTCATGCCTCTGTGTCGCGCAGGACTCTCCTCCTTTCTTCACAAGCGCTCAGCCTTCGTCCCACACCACACTCGGGGAGTCGCCCTGGTTTCTCCTAGGCCATCTCTTCTCTCAGCCAATCATGAGAGGTTAGCAATGTTGGCTAGGAAACGCTGGGCCCACCACTCTTCCAGATCAATGGGCACAAAATCTGCAAGACAGACCCGAGACATTTCATATATTTCCTCGTGTAACTTGAGTTTCAACAAAAATTAAAGATCATGTGTCATAGAATGCGAGAAAGGCAACATAAGCACAACCTGAGGGATGGGAAAGAGAGAGAGAGAGGGGGAGGAGGAGGCGATAGGAAGAGAGAAAGGAAGATAGAGTGTGATAAACTGAGTGAGACAGACAGAGAGAGAGAAAGAAAGAAAGAGAGAGAGAGAGAGAGAGCACATTCCCACCCAAGTCTAGTGAGATCTGTTGAAGCCTGTAAATCTCTAACAGGATAAGTTCTCAGGACAAACAGGGCTGACCTCGCTGCTCTGAAGTGTCTGTGAGAACTGAGGGAAGGGTGAGGAAGAGAGCAACAGCAGCAGTGAGGTGTCCCTTCAGCTTCGTCCACAATATGCCTTTTTCAAAGCAGGTGATTTACCAAATTCCTCAACTGCAGGTGAACATTAACTGCGACCAGCACACAGAGGGTAATGGCTTGGGTCAGGGCAGGACTGATTGACGCGATGAATTTCGCTGGTCCAATAGAGAACAACATTTTGTTTGCCAATGCCATGTTTCATCATACACCAGAGAAGCGCATACAAACTGTGATCATTCAAATTGACCAACACTGAAATGAGATGGGATCATGGGGACATTGAAATAAAGTGATCAGCACATTAACAGAGTCTCTGCATCATGTAAAGCTTTGAGTTAAGATACACTTCAGCAACCTGTTCCTGAATGCACTCATTGCCTTCCACTAATCGCACGGAATCTCACGCTGCACCCTCTCATCTGGATTAATGCACATTTATCCAGTTATGCAATTAAGGAACTGGAGCATTGGGTTGGCCATCTGACACCATTGAGTGGGGAGAGTGAGGAAGAGGACTCACTCTTCAGCTGGGGATTGGGAGTCTTCTCTGAGTACTGCACAGGTCCCAGACCTGCTCCTGGGTCCCCGGCAGCCACAGCATCTCCCAACTGCTGCTCCACCTCCTGCCAGGCTGCACGCACATACACACACACACACACACAAACATACAAAGCACACAGATAGTTAGTCAGAAACTTTCACAGCATACCACACAAAACCGACACACACATACAACCCTATACAAATTGTCAGTATAAAGCTGTCAAAACAGCTCTGCTTGCTAAAGAGTACCCTCTACTACAGTTCCATGGTTGCGGATTACAGTTCAGAAGTTTTCATTTTAAAAGTTGGCTCATGTACTGTGGAGAACACGGTCAGCTCTCTGAATGTGACTGCTTAGTGCTTACCTTCATATACAAACTTGACGTTCTCTTCATGAGAGGGGGTGAATCCTTCAGGTTGTGCATCTGCTTGTGGTGTAGTTTGTGTGTTGAGTTTCTTCTTGTTTAATCCATTAAACACAAGCTTGGGAGCAGGGGAGCTGGTGTATGGGAATTCAAATCAGTCTGTTAGTCCAGTCTGTTTAGCTGAACGCATAAAACTCAGATAAATATGCTGCTAGGTCAGTGGGAGTATATGTGACAAATTAATTTTCTGAAATGGTATATCTGATTCTCAAATAAAGAGATATTTATTTATTATTCACAAAGTAAATGTGTGAATGTATCTGTAAATGAAGAACTAACTTTATATTTTATCTCTTCTTCGCAAAAAAAAAAAAAAAAATGTGCCGTTTTAAGACCTTGAACCATTGGGCTTGCCATACTTTCTCTTACAAAACATGTATGATGACGAAATTACGAAAGTCTGGGATGCGACCACGGCTAAGTTAGGCAGCAAGGGGTGCAATGAAACAATCTAACGTTAATGATTACTGATAGCGTTCATACGCAATTACTTAAAATCGGTTTCAAGATCACTGCGCAAACTACAATCTCATGCACGTCGGATTTAAGATTTTATGAACTTTGCAAAAGTCTATCCTAGAAAACGTTATTGTCTGTTAGCGTTTGGCTAGCAGCTAGTTACCTTGTGAAGTTACCTGCAAAAATGTGACCGGGCACATATGTTTAATACAATCGTTAATTTCTGGTGTTAAACATCGCCCTACGCTTAAATACTTTGATATTGTTTTACTCGCTCAGAGTGTGAAATTAAAAGTGTCAACCTCTTAGTTAGCTACTGGCATGGCTAGCTAGAGCTAGCGCGATAACATTGAATCTAGAAGGTTATCTAATCTCTTCACTTAAATTTAGAGGATGTTTTAAGTCATCGATCAGTTTGTTTTCTTGCAAACAATTTTATTTCAAGGTCTTAATTCATTGTTTCACGTGTTAAGAAAGTGCAGAGCGTGCCGCGTAGCTAATGCAAACTCAGATTATTTGGCTAACCATTACACCTCGCCACTGTAACCTTGCCTTGTACAAGGTCACACCTTCCTTGCTCAGTGTCATTTAACATTCAGTAGGATACCGCTAAAAAAGTAACCATATGTGCAGAAAGTTAACAGGTGGCTTTTGCATGTTGGTTTCATGACCAACAACTTTTTGCATAGAGACTAACGTTACTCGTTCTGACCAAGCAAATGTCATTCTGCATTCGTAGCTTGAGTTAGCCGACTAGCAGCACGTTAGTAATCAGCAGCTTCCTACGAATACAACGTCAGTTACGTTAACCTTCTTATCGCTAGCCTCAAATTGGCTGAAGGCTGCATTATCCTGGAAAAATGGGAAGATAGACACATGGCGATAATGTAAAACGCATGCAGATGTCGCGTTTAGCTTCATGCCAAGAGCAGTAGGCTACATAACAGCAACACTGTAATCTTACCTCAGCAAATGAGCTAGCGATAGCATTGCTAACCACTGTTACTCACCTTGTCGTTGTCCAAGATGTTTGTTTGTGCTTGAAGTCGTTTATTTTGTTGTCAATCTGTTGTGTTGGACCTTAATAAATAAATACATTGTCACAACAAGCACACATGATAACACGTTTGAGTGTTTGAATGCAGGTATGGTAACGTTAGCTATTCCAACCCAGACAGAACTCAAACTTGCTCAACATTAGAAATGTGTCATAACTACACGAATACATTTTGATACTCTCATCTGGTGTGTACAATACAGTGTTGCCAAGGCGATGGAAACAGTCCAATATTAAGGCAAATTAAGTATGAATGCATGCCACCATATGAAAACTACATGCAATGGAATGACCATCCTGAGGTCAAGGAGCACACTCACCTGTTCTCCTCTGCGTAACAAGTTTGCTGGGACCCCTTGTAATTGTGTACATCATGTGCTGGAAAACTCTGTGCAAAATCCTGTGTGGCACTTTGAAAAGTGTCCAGGTACTTGCTTGATGTCAAAGTAGGTTACGCAGTAAAGACGATCAGGTAAAGGCACACAAATATTTCTTGAAATAAATGTATATCCTCGTGACAGTCCTTGGCACTCGCTTTCTCTGGTGGCAGCCACGGTGAAAATTGTATCTGGAATATTATGACGTGATGTCGTTTCTGCAAATTCGGAGTAGGCCAGTGGCTGTTTCTTAACTCTCAAACACAAGCAAACGAATGAAGCGTCTTCGCAATACCGGTGTAGGTCAGTCTAGGTTAAAAGCATGGACAGCTCCCGATAATGTTACCATATCACAGATTTGTAGAGATGTATACCCACTGGCTTGTGCCCGCAGAGCCTAGTGGAGGTAGATGAACTTGGACCCTTGGGACCTCTTGAGGACTGTAATGCCGACTTCTGATGAAACAGGTAGGCTATTCAGTAGCCTATTCAGTGGTTATCAAATGCTTCTCACACGCCGTCTAGAACTGGTCAGCTCCAGTGACGTAGCTACACGCCTCCCTTGACGTTTTAAAGGGACAGTGTGCATGTCAATGGATGATGCCATACCTTGTGCAACTTGCGACAAGACAGATTTCAAAATATGGAAATAATTAACACAGTCATGAAACATATGTCCAATGCGCCGACTAGGGGTTAGCGAAACTCCTCGTTTCCATCAGTAGACTAATGTTACCTAAGCATAATGCTCTTGAAACTGGTATAGCAATTTGCCTTGTGATGGTTAAATAATAACATATGACTCTTAATAGGTTAAATATATAACTCTTTTGCTGATAGGACGACACGCTGTTCCTATACATTTTCCCTGTGGCTCACCCTATTTCTCCTGACTTTGATAAATGGATGTTTAAAATATGTTTAAAGACCAAGTCTCCTACTCTGAACAGTAGGCCTATTAGGCAAAGACTGTTTATTAGGGTGTAGTAGGCTAAATGCAACTTCAACAGATGAAGGGCAATATTTGAATGAGCCTGACCAGACCCAGCATATTATGATATTTATTTATTACAGTAGATGTGTGTTAAATCAACATCTGCTGACCTTCCTAATCAATAGCCTAGTGTGTTCCAGTCACAACATCATACGCACTGGCACATGAAGTGAGATGTATATTCTTTTATTCATTTTTTTTAAATTTTTTATAATGCTATCAAGAAATTATCTAAAATCACACAGACAAGAACAATACCTATTTTTGAAGGTGGTGACATATCAAACCGTTAGCTAAAATTAATAAGTAGAGAGCCATTTCGCATGGCATGGCATGGCACTGCATCTGATCTCCATCTTTTTACTGCTTAATCAGGAAAGCGCAGACAAAGGAGCGCTTGCCACAGCATTTCGCATCATCAAACTTGCCAGATGCTGAAATATAAAACAGGTGGTGGATTAGTCATCCAAGCAGAATAGAAATGTTTTTTTTCCACAGACAGGTGGATCTAATGTTAAAAAAAGGCCTCTTACTGTGCCAGTTGATCTGGATGCAGTCAGCACTGCCGTTAGGTTCCCCGGGAACCCAGTTATGGTAATCCCACTTGGAGCCATCAGTCCATACAAAATCGTTAACCTTTGAAAGAGACAGTGTTATGCCTTAGCTAAACACAGTGTTCCTGAAATGATGTTCGTAAAATGGTGTTAAATGTACTAATTTTCTTACACAGGGCAGCCTGTATCCTCCAATCCAGGCCTCAGTGTGCCAGGATCCAGTCAGAATTGTCAGTTCATTGTTGGTTTTGTTATTATGGACAGATATAAGATGGCCATCCGCATGTTGTTTTCTGCACCTCAGCTGCAAGACACAGGAAGTTAATCTGATCTGATGTGAATCAGAAATGAGCTACTGTGACCTGACAAGGCAGGCTTTGAGCATGACCAAGAGGCACTCTACACTTACCTCAGCCTTACCAAATTCAAGTGGCTTATGGAAATGTCTGGCACAGTATGGGCCCACCATGTACCATATCTTGTATCCCTTAATAGGACATTCAGTCAAGTTGAGAGTAGGCTTGTGTATTTCTACATGACAGAACACAACTGATGAGCATTAAAATTTCACAAACAGATCCAAGCTGGCTAGTCATATATTCATTTAGGAGATGCTTCATAACAAGATAACATTCAGCTACAATGCAGAGGAGGCCTTAGCTAGGAATGACTACTGCATCTGTCAATCAAGGACTGAAAACGGAAAATAAAATAGAATAGAAAGTCAAAATAAACTACAAAATACAGTACATTAGCCACAATGTATCAAAATGAAATACTATATGTTTGTATTTTGAAAGTGCTAAAAATACTCGTGGAACATGATATCACTTTGCAAACATTCCATATCTGTCTATTTAATCTATTCCTTCATCAGTACACTGACTGTTGATTTAGCAACAGGTTTTCTCTGCCTACAAGACATGCCATAAACTGCAAATAGTCAACAGATCAACCTGCCTGTTACATCTCATCGCCGAATAGCGTATCAGAGATGGACTCAAAATGTCACAACTGAACTTGTCAAGCAATACAAAGTGAAGACAAGTCTCTTACGTCGTCAATGGATGCCCAGATTGATGTTGCAGGGTAACCCAACCACATAACCGGTTCCATGTGTTCTGATTAGAGGACTAAAGTTCTCCAGAAACTTGAGGTTGGTATGAGAAGGAGTGTATTGTGTGTGTGAGCAACTTGCACTGGATCATCTTGCACTGGATCATCTTCCTCAATATTATGATTAGTGTGATCAGTGATCAATATTAAGTCTGGGGAAATTACTAAGTCAGCACCAGTCAGAGGCTATATTGATTGTTTTGCACTTTTATGTCATCACATCACCAAAAATAGGCTATTGGTTTTGCCAAAAATATGTGCCAGTATTTTCAAACTACATTAATAGACACCCATACAGTTTTGCTACAAAATAGGATCATTTGTATTTGACGCTCAACCCATACAAATTTGATTTTGTAATTTGAAATATGTAATACATGTATCACAAATATATACTGCCCATCCCTGGGAGTAGACTTTTTGGTTCAGGATATGAAGCAAAATATAGGTTGTAGGAACATGTAAGGGTTGCACAGCAACCGTTTTTTAAAATTATTATTATATTTTCGAGGGCTGAGAACCAAAGGGGCATAAGTGACAGTTCACCAACTTTACAGGAGAGCCAAAACAAATCTAACTGCTTCTATATGTTCACAGTTAAAGACCTTTGGGTTTTGTTCAATAACTTTATATTTATAAATATTTCACTTTTATCATTTTGTCAGCTAGAAAGAGGTCATCAGCCCTCGTTTTAATAATGGTTTTATATGAAAATGTGTTCCAAATGTTCCAAATGGCTCCAAACTGTACAAGTTCACTGTACAAGTTTCATCCCTTTATGAAGAAATTTGACTTTATTCTCACATATGACTTGTAGTATAAAAGTTAGGTAAAACTGCAAATGTGCCATTTTGGCCATTTACCTATGCACAGATAATTCCAATTTTGACAACGTTCCACCGCTTGGTAGTGATTTCATGGACTGAATACAACACAAATAATTTATGCTGCAGTTCGGTTTGGGTTGAGTGATTTTCTCACAGATCACTGCCTAGACCAGTGTTTCCCAAACGTTTTCCCTTGAAGGCTCCCTTGCCTGTGTCCAAGACTAGCCAGGGCCCCCTACACGAACTATACCCGCATACACACACAAGACATTGTTTCATTCAACAATTAGGGTCTGGGGATGAATTACCAACACCCTGAAGGTTGCTTACACAAGTTCAGAGGTCAGAGGTAATAAATAGCTACACATTTAATGTGCACAAATGTAATTGACAACCTCAGCCCAGGAAACATTGTGCAGACCCCCTGCAATCCCTGGCGGCCCCTATGGAGTCTCCGGATTGGAAACCACTGGCTAGACGATTAACAGCGTTCCTTTAAAATTTACATTTTCTTTTACATGTTGATTTATGGGAGGTGCGCAATAGCAGAAGCTCCCCCCCCCCCCCCCCCTGAGATCTTAAATCAAAGCACCTAAAATATCAAAACTTTAAGTCTTGAATACACTGTGCCTTAATTCAGAGATTTCAAAGTAGGCAATAGACTACACTGCTCAAAAGAAATTAAAGGAACACTTTGAAAACACATCAGATACATCATGCTGGATATCTATGCTGAAACGCCCACTGCACCAGTACAGGGTCAGAACATTTCATCCCGATACCTATCAGTGAGGGTGCCGTTGTCTTGCCCACAGAGGTCTGTGCATCCTTCAAAGGGTATGCCTCCCCAGACCATCACTGAGCAACCACCAAACCGGTCATGCTGAATGATGTTGCAGGCAGCATCATGTTCTCCACAACATCTCCAGACCCTTTCATGCCTGTCACATGTGCTCAGGTTGAACCTGCTCTCATCTGTAAAAATCACAGGGCGCTAGTGGTGGACCTGCCAATTTTGTATTCTATGGCCAATATCAATTGAGCTCCACGGTGCTGGGCAGTGAGCACAGGTCCCTCTAGAGGCCATCAGGGCCCTCAGGCCACCTTCATGAAGTCTGTTTCTGACATTGTTGCAGAGACATTCACACCAGTGACTTGCTGGAGATCATTCTGTGGGGCTCTAGCAGGTCTTCTACTGTTCCCTCTTGCATAAAGCAGCAGATACTGGTCCTTCTACTGGGTTAAGAACCTTCTACCCTGCCCTGCTCTCCTAGAGCAACTGCCTATCTCATGGAATCTCTTCCATGCTCTTGAGACCATGCTGGGAGACACAGCAATCTTTCTGACTATGGAACATATTGGTGTGCATTCTGGAAGAGTTGGACTGTCTGTGAGAAAGTGGTTTTGTTCTAAGTCGTCTGAGTCTGAGTCTATAAGCTATATGAATAGGATTTGTTGGAATGAAACCTTGTGGGTCATTGTCAGGGTCAATTTTCTGCATGGGTTGTATAGTCCTTTACTACACTTCTGAGCACACAAGGCATTTAGGTTTATTATGCTGTTATAAGCTGCTAACCTGCTGCTGTGTCAAATCTGGCCCACTGGGTATCGTCCCCTTAGAAGGCCTACTTTTTTGTCAAAATTAACACAAGTGAGGTGAGGACATTAGGTGGACATTATATCTAAAGATATGTGTTCTGCTTATCATATAACTCTATGGTATTGTAAGACTTTGAAGATAAATATCTCAGAACTACTCAAAATGTAAATAGAACCTTATAATTCTGGGTACAGTGTATCTTTGACACTCCTGGTCTGTAGTATTCTCAAGCCATCAGACTTACTGTTTGGCCTGAGACCAGGGCTGTACACTGCGAGCAGGTCGTCGCAAAAACGAGTAAAAATATATTAGTGCGAATATAAAAAAATAATTACTCGCACACGTGCGAGTGCTGATTTCAACCCTTTCATTCGCATTTTGCTCCTATCCACACCAATTTTCTCGCATTTGTATACAAATTTCAGAGTTGACAACTCTTCCGCACCTGGCTAGACACTCGCTTTCAGCATCAACCTCGCGCGCTCTCACACACAGGCAAGAAATGTCACTCCAAATCCATTCTTCTTTTTCTTCAATCTGTTCGTTATCAGTTGGTGACTATATGTAGCAATTACCGGTGAAACGGTAAACCATGACAAAACTGTTGACTATAACAATTACCGTGTTCATTTAAAATATTATTATTATCACGGTTGATAGGCTTAAAACGGTGTGGAAACCGTGCGTTAATTCCTCCCAGCTTCACCCGAGCCTGCACTTGACATAGGCCTGGCAAACTTCTATGAAACAAAAATGGTATCCTACTGATTCTGTTGTCTAAATGATGTATTTAACCACAATTCGGTGTATCTGCTTTTAAGGTGGAACATTTTCATCGCAAATGTGCGCTGTATATAGCCTAGCCACTCTGCGTCTTTTTATGGCTACGTTCACATTAAATCAATTCCACCAACGTTATCAGGAGAATACCGTGACGCTTTATTTTGAGCACTGGTTGTCACTCACTGGATATAACAGATATAGGCTACCAAACTCCAAGACAAGTCATGGCAGAGTAAGTTAAGCACCCAGCCAATTAAACATGATCAAGGAAAAAGTGAACAGACAACTCACAATGCCATGCCACGGTAGGCTACCTAAATCATTGATGTTAACATTGCTGGCACTCATCTTTTCTATTACACCGGAAATATTTGTCTTTACCGTTGTTAGTTTTTTGAACATTCATGTTATTTAATGAAAACATGTATCCTTGAACTATGCCTGACTATCCTAATCCTAAAGAATTAAACTTAATTATGTTCACGTAGGCTACGGTAGCTACTTCCTAAAGTGACAGGCACTCAATTACACCTACACACCACCCCTGTTATATCATTAAAGACAAGTGTAATCAATATGAAGTATTCAAATTACTTTGAATTTTAAGTAATTATGCAGATCCTATAATGCTATGAATTGTTAAATAAATGTATACAAATTCTGAATTCAAAATATGAGATAGAAACCAGACAAGCCATTTTCTGTGTGTATGGAGGGTTTGAGCAGAGACTAGGATTGCCACTGCTGTGAATGATCTGTATCCTGCTTAAGGCAATAAGGTTTTCAATGAATTTTCATAGTGCTCCTAATTTTTTTTCTGTGCCCCTAATTTTTTTCATTTAGGAGCACCTATGCTCCTAATGAAAAAGCTAAGCGTAGCCCTGCCTCAGACTAACATCTACATTTATCCACTGACAATGTCCTTAGAGCTCAAGGGCAATGCATAGGAGTTGAACCCACAACTTTTCTGGCACCAGCCTGGCTTTTCAAACACTGTGTCATGAGAGATCACCAAGTGTGTCGTGGAAAGTTACCGTATCTGATTTCACTTCATTGGTCCAAAAAGATAATCTTAGTCAAATAATTGTTTAATCATACTGCATTGAGCATCTGGCTGTGCTGTTGTCAATGAAATGAAATTAGTCTTGGATGAAACTATTTGGCTATTGGTCTCACCAAATATTCTAGTTGGTTTGACTGAGTCCAGTGGTCCTAGAAGTATACAGTATGTTATCTAAATTATGACCCATTTTCAGAGAACTGAATTTAATTATATGCAACAGCTTGACATTGAGATTGGTCACCTTATCAATTGAATGCCTTCCAAAACTCATCTTTTAAGTGATAATTAAATATCACAGAAGTTAATAAGTGGTAGGCCTATTAATTCATTTAATTAATTTGTTTTGCACTGATGATGTGGACTCAAACAATTTTGGACTTGGTCTTGTCTTGGACTCGGCAAATGTGGTCTTGACTACTGTATTGAATACTTTATTTATTAATAGACAGAAGAAGAAGAACATAAAAGAAGTATTTACCTCTGGCACACAGGACAGGAATGCCAAGAGTCATCATTAGCATCAGTCTGAAAATCTTCATTTTCTCTGGGTAGGTGTGACTCCTTTTGGAATGTAAGGGGTATAACCTTTTAATACCACCATTAACAGCACTTTCTTTAAGGATGTTAAATACATTTGAAATAAATGATGAATTACAGACAATATTTTATATTGCGCCTACCTTAGAATCCCTGGGTCTGAGTTTGACAAAATGACAACATACAAGAAAAGAAATAAAAATGGTAATGTGTTCTTTTTGAGATCGCCTGAACAATATAATATAATTTAAGACCTACCCCAATGTGTTCAACGAATCACATTCTTTTTAATTAAAGCCTGATGAACATGTCTCCTAAAAAGGAATACATTTGACAGTTTTGATGATCATTGGTCGAACCATGCACTCCTCTCACCCACAGCCTTTGTCTCACTTCACACCTCATTATCTCACTTCAACTGTTCACAGAAAAGGGTTTGACATGTTTGCATAGAAAGGTTTGATATGTGCTGGGGACAGAGATGCATTCGAAAGAGCGTTCAGAAGTGACGGGTGTCACATTAATTTTTTCCCTCTGTGTCGCAGATGTTTTGTGCCTAATTTAAATCAATATACAGAAATATGATGATGTCCGAGTCCTACACGTGTTATGAAGAAAATAAGCCTTGAGTTTTCAAAAAGCATATGACCCATGTTCTACTTTTCCACGTACCATGTTGACAATGTGACATGACGTGTGGTGATATCAGACTCAGAGACAGCTACGAAAGGAAATAGGCCTGGCCTATGTGTTGAAGTTCAGAGGGCTAATGTGTGGCTAAAGCAAACATATTGCACTGATGAATGCTATATCACACACTCTGGAGTTAGTAGTTCCTTTAATTAGCTTTATGATGACAGCTCTTTTTTGTGCTATGTTTGGTCCTATAAATAATGGTAAGACTTTGTCTAGGGCAGACTTGTTGCTCCATGCTTGCCTAGAATGCTTGTGTGTTTGTAACCTGTCTCCGGCATCTTGAATAAAGCTTTGTACTCTGCAGTATACAGTCATCTTGTCTGTGTGGTACTTTTTGCATCTTTGTGGATTAATACTGTATTTCTTACCACAGCGGCATGTTTTTTGAATGGTTGTGTCTGGCTCTGCAATCCCCTGTCCTGACTACAGGGGCGTACATTGTCATACATACACCTTGTCTTGTCATTGTGGTTTCTGAGAAAGTGCTGGTGCTGTTAGGTGTGTATACTGTATGTGAGTGACCTTACTCTCTCTGTCTGCCTGTCCTGTGTGTGTGTGTGTGTGTGTGTGTGTGTGTGTGTGTTGACAGGTTCAAACATGTGGTGTCTAATGCTAGCCAGTAACATGTTATGCTGTTAGGTGTGTGTGCATGTGTGAGTCTTTGGGTTTTGTAACCACCTCCCAAAATCACCAGCAGGGGTCTGTCTTTGACCTTAACCGACCTTAACTCCCTCTCTCTCTTTCTCTTTGTGTATGTGTTTATACATATTAATACACACACACATGCACACACATCTTCACTGGGCAACACACATGCCCCATCTTCACTGGGCAACTTCATCAACTTCACCAAAGTAAGTGGTGGATGGAAATGTCTAGTCCAATATGGCCCCCATCTTCAACCATAACATGAAGCCTTGAACTTGACATCTTGTATTACAGAGCAACTGAAGAACTCGAGGCTCTTCATGCTGTTCAGGCAGATGTACATCAGACCAGCAACAATAAATCGATGAATGGACTTTTAGCCATTTGATTAATAGTCAACTATCTAGGTGATTTTTCAATCTGTTTGAAAGGGGAAAAGGTCAAGCTTCAACCAGCTTCTTAAAGGTGATTTTCCCCCTCTGGTTCAGCCCTTCTGTTCTTTGTAGTAAACTGAATAATTGCACAGAAATTAGCATCATCGTCATAACACCATCTGCATGGCTTCATTTCGTCACTCAGAGGGTATTTAAGCAGTGTGAGAGGACACCAGTTCAAACCAGATCCTGCATCCCTGCCAGCAAACACAGAGTGTAAGGTACGCTTTTGCTTTTTCATGTCAGATATTGTCAGCTGTCATTACAGAGTTGAATACCTCATATTTATTATTTACCTTTATGAGCTGGGGATTTGCAGCCTCCGTTGTCACTGGTAATTTCTCAGAATATTTACTCAAATTTGAAATGTTGTTCCATTTGTCCTAGCAATTAGTGAAATTTCACAATGCTGTGCGGTTCAAGTGCAATTCAAATTTCACAACAAGGTGCTGTAATGTGATAGAGCTGACTGTGATTTCACAGTAAATGTTTCAGTACAGTAATTTATTGTGAAATAATACTGTAAGGTATTGTGAAATCACAGTAATATTTAACAGTGTAAATAGTGCGCTCATTTGACTAAATTGTGTTCTCAATTTACTAAATCATGCACATGATTTACTCAATTGAACACTTTCTTTTTAGTAAAATGAGCGCACAATTTAGTAAAATGAGTGCACTTTTTCTGAACACCAAAAAAATATCTTGCAATGACCCCTCCATTCACAAGGCAACTGAGCTGATGAGTTCATGTAGCTCTGTGTTGTTTCAGTTGTCCTAGTGGTAACTGCACAGTAAAAAAAGGACATGGAACCAAAAAGTCAAGTGTGCACACACACACACACACACACACACACACACACACACACACACACACACACACACACACACACACATAAAAAAAAAAAAAAAAATCAATATGTGTCTACGCGTGGGTAAAGGGTGTTAAACTACTCCCAGGGTGTCTGCACATTTTTGATCAACACATTTCTTTCATTCCGCCCAGATGAAATTTAATGCCGCCCTGATGAAATGTAATGTCACTCTTCGAAAATGAGCAAAATGTAATACATTTCAAGACTTCTGATGCATTGGTTCACATTTGGGTTTACAAATGCACAAATGTTGTGGATGTGCAGATGAACACTGATGTGCGAAGGTGTTTTGCCTCAACCGTTGCAGTGCATTTGGGGCGAAAGTGTTGAGGGCATGACACTTGATAGTTGTGATGCACAGGATAGGATTTGTGCACCTGTAACAAGGATTTCTGAAACCGTAGCTCCTATTTTGTGTTAACAACGAATGAAAAAAATATGTACCACTTCAAATTTACGGTTACACATTTAGTGACTTTTACCTTTATAAAAAACTGGCAAAAAGGAAAAGAGGTTTTTTTCACAGTTACTAAACCACAAAACGTGAAAAAACTCATGTTGTCTTTCAAACACAATTACATTGAACTGACATATTTTGCCACAGCAATGAATTTATCCAACAGGATAATTGTAATATCAATGCGAAGCACCTACTGAACCAGTAAGACAAATGAAGACATGGGATGCCTTTGTCATCATTTTCATTGTGTTCCCATGAGCCTTGGCAAGAACACTGAGATAATCGTGCAGCTAACAGTGTTGCCGAAAGTTTTCACATGAATTTTCTTCAGGAGGGTTATGCTTAGAGACCAGTAGAATTTAGAGCTGAGCTGTAGCTTATGCTTTGTTCCCACTGTGAGTGCACCATGAGTGCACGAGCATGCACAACATATCAGTGGTGTGTGTGTGTTTGTGTTTGTACACTTGACTTTTGGTTCCATATACAGTACTTTTAACCAACTAATTTCTACCCTAAAACAATATTTTATTAATTTATCTAAATTATGTTTAAGCAAAATTCACCACAAAAGCAATCAGCCAGTAGGCCCAAGAGAACTGTCAATATTCAGTTTCTCAGCCTAGTTACTTCTCATGAAATCATGTATTTAAAGGCCAGACTGAGACGTTCTTTAATAACATGCATGTTTGTCTTTTTTAAAAAAAAAAAAGAAAAAAAAAACAGGTGCTCAAACTAGCAGGTAGCCATGTTGCTGCCAACCACCACTGTCCTGGCAGGGGTCCTTCTACTCCTGCCCCAACCCTCTCTGTTGTCATGCATATCTGCCACAAAAGGGAGCTGCCGCAGAGCAAAAATTGCCTCAGGAACCACCCTGGCTGGGGATGGTTTTGATATCACCACAATGCAACGCAAGGGAGCTGTTATCAACATGAGAACCTTTCTAGCTGAAAATGGATCCTGCACCCTCTGTAAGAACCCCTACAATAATTCAATGCAGAAAATTCCTAAATCTGTTATCAACTGGAAGCCCTTGCATAACTGCAGGATGGCAATCCAGAGCAAATCGCTGGAGTCCGCCCTGTCAGTGGCTAATCATGTTAGTGAGAGTGTGGAGAACAACTGGATGATTGATTTAGGTTTAAATAGGAGCAATCTAGGCTCAGTGTCCCTTGCTGGGACCCATGCAAGACTGACGACGACTGCCATGGAAAAGAGTAAGCAGGACCGCTTCACCTATGTGAGCCATTCAGTAGAGTGTGGATTTTACAAGTAGGTCAACAGAGCATTCATTTCAAACACACAAACACATCATGTGAATAAAGTAGGCAGGTGAATAAGTGGATGATAGATGTGTGTGTGTGTGTGTGTGTGTGTGTGTGTGTGTGTGTGTGTGTGTGTGTTTTAATAGACTTCAAAATTCACAAAAAATAATTTTCAACGGATATGTGTGTGTGTGCTTTAAAACCTCTCCACCTCAGGTACATGATTTCTAGCAATCCAAAACTGAAGAAAGATTTCAAACAAGCCTTGGATAAACTCCCCCACATCTACAGCCCCAGTAATAAAACTAGCTTTGATTCTTTCATTGGCACATATGGTACTCATTTCCTGAAAGAGGTATGGGAACAAGACTACTAGCTGGCATCTGTGACAGAATCATCATGTCCTTTAAAACCTACCATTGCCACAACATAGCACTACAATGAAATATCAATATTGTTCAGTTAAGTGTTTGGCCAAGATATAAGTGTGATCTCCCAAATGGCTTTGTTCTACAGGTGCAGGCTGGCGGGAAAGTGCAGTCCTTGACCAGCATCAGGGAGTGCAAGGCTTCTCTTATGGGTCTGAATGCTGATGAGGTCAAGATGTGCCTGACTGTTGAAGCTTCTGCAAAAATCAAACAAAAGGCGGATTTTGACCTCGGCGCAGAAAAAAAGTTTTGTAGTGGACAGAAAAAGAAATTGCAGGGAGGACGCAGCTTCTCAGAAAAGTTTCGTGAGAGGTGAGTCAGGTGATGGGAAACAAAATGTACATAAACATCCCCCGGATGTCCATAAGTCTACTCACTCTCGACTGCGTGACACCTGCTGCTGCTGTAGTTTTACTGTAAATTAAAGGCATGTTTCTGTATCATACATTGTATATTTTTAGCCAGCAATATTGCTGGTTCCACGTGGGAAAGGGTTATGTGGGTGTTGCAGCAGTTACATACAGTACAATTCTTCTAAGTCTAAACTTCACATCTACATGTACTGTATTTGACATCTTTCAATATTTTTTTTTCAAAGGACCACACAAATCAGTGGTGGGAAAGCCACAGGGAGTGAGCTCCTTTTTTCTTCAGATACATCTGCTTATAAAAGGTGGATTGCGGATCTACCAGACAACCCAGATGTGATCTCCTACACATTGATGCCCCTTCACCAGCTGGTTTCATCTCCACAGGTTAAGAAAGGATTGAAGCAAGCCATCCGAGACTACATCCTCATCAAGGGCCTGAAGAGAACATGCTCTGACCGGTGCAACATTGGAAGGAGAACCAACTCAGGGTCCTGTGCCTGCCACTGTCAAAGTCACAAGGGGTTAGGAACCAACTGCTGTCCAACATGCTATGGCCAAGCTAGGGTTATTTTGACCATCATAAAAGGGGAAGATTTGTATGGAGATACTAGCTCTGGCGGTGCCACCGATGGGTATGTGAAGGTTTTTGATAAGAACAACATACTGCTTGGCAAGACACCCATGATTACTGACAACAACTCTCCTATCTGGAACTATCAGTTCAACATTGGTGACATGATTTTGTCTGCAGACAGCAAACTCAAGATTGAAGTGTGGGATGAGGACAACCGGTACGATGACCTCCTTGGAACGTGCTACGCTAAACTTCGTTCAGATAACCGGGAGATAGTGGTCTGCCCTCTTAGCTACGGTCGGATTTTTTACCAGGTTAAGGTGACCTGCGGTCCAAGTCTGAAAGGCCCATCTTGCGCCACATACAAGAGCTCTCCCATGAGCAGTCTGCTGGAGACACTGTATGTGTCTCGTCATGCCCGTCCCATTCCCAGGCACATGCTATTCCAAATGGGAATGAGGCTGGATAGGCAGGCATTCAATTACACGCTCACGGGCCAAAGCTCAGCTCAGAATGGTGGCAAAGCCGATCGACTCTAAGTTACCAAGCACAAATTGGTCAGGATTTTGATACAGTTTGTTATAGCTTATCGAGTTGAAGCCTTATTCAGTTAGATCAGTTTACTTTACTAACCAGTTATATGTGTGTTATCAGCAAGAAATCAAAAAGACAAAAAAAAAACACTTACTAATGAATAAAGCATTTGAATGCAAGCAATAAACTGAAGTCTTTTGCCATTTGTTGTACTGTTATTGTGTAATAAACTCCTGACCTGAGCACATACAACTGATGACCCTGACAAAAGGCTACGTTCACATTACCTGTCCAGAACTTTTTTTTAACATGTAATGTGACACAAATCTGATTTATTTAGTATTAACAGCACAAGTCATGTCTGACTTTTTCGTTCAGCTGCAAGGTAGCGTGCTGTGTTGATCATCTCTACATGCGGGGCAATTTAGGAGAGTCACCTGTCTACACCAGAGTCAGAATCTGATGTTGATGCATATATAGTATATATTTGAATTTTAACAAAATATCAAAATTGAGCATGTGAATGTAACACAAGACAGGCACATTGACTATCTTATTTACAGTAGCTGCCAGTTGAAAATATCCGCATGTATGGATAATCAACAACATATCTTGAGGTGGTTATAAAACGGTGCCTCCAGGCAGACTGAGGTGATGAGGACTCTCTGATGTTATACAGCTGCATGCATTTTTATCTGAATGAAACATGAAAATAAACACTTCCGAAATGTCCAGCGAAGCGGCGACGGGACCACCAGGGGGCGACCACAGCCACCACTCAGCATCACAGCCTGCAAAGCTCTTTTTCCTCATTCATCACACCGTCTTTAGTGCCTTGGCATGAACTTATGTCTGGAACATAGAGTGAAAGGCAGTTGGACATCACAACACAAAAAAACCTGATTATGATCACAGTTCATACAGATAACATTGTGCGACAGATGGCCTTTCAAAATATGGAAGGAATACATAGAATCACAAAACGAATGCTCCTATTAGAGCGCAACTTCTCCAACTTCTCTGTTTCGAGTAATGTTACCTGAGCATTAGCTTATATGCTCTTGAAACCGATGGCAATTGGCCTTGTGATGGTTAAATAATGACATATGGCTATTCCTTACAGTTTATAACTATTTTGTGGATAGGACGACATTGTTCCTAAAGACATTATAAGTATTAATTCAAGACCAAACATGGATGGATTATATTCACAACAAACATTTTACAGATATTTCAGAAGTGGCCATCAAACCAGTTTGGTTTTCTCTGTATGATGGGCCTATAGGACCTTAAGGAAGGCCTTTGTTTGAGTGGGGGTAGTCATTTGGCATTGAACCATGCCTTATAAATGCCCACTTGACAGCGTGAGTGACATGTAATTCACAGATGTCAAATTAAGGCCAGTCGTCCATATTCACATTCTTATCCATGGTGTCCAAAGGACTCTCTGTAAAACCAGAAATTAATAATAGTCTTGTCAAGTGCTTCAATAGACAAAATAGACTGAGAAGTTAGATGGTAATGTCATTACGAGAAAAAACATGATTATCTGACTCCATAAGATGAATAACTTGTATCTCTAATAAATGACCAAATAACTGGTTTGTCGACTGTGGCAGAGCATGGCATGGTACACTAGACGAGACATTCAGCTGAAGGGTTCAGATGCAAAAGCCTCTAAATCCGTCTGACCACTTTTCTTTTAAATGAACATTTTGTATCAGACTCCTATAGGGTTTTGCCTACAAATCAATATTTCAGACCAGGAAGAGAATGATATTTAGTGAGTTTTGAAGCTAAATTAGATCGCGTCCAGATGAATATATGTGAAATATGTCAGCTGTATATTTAATAGGTTATAACTATTTTGCTCATAGGACGACAAGCTGTTCCTATACATTTACCTGTGGCTGACCCATTTAACCTACAAAGACTCAGATAAGTTGTTTAAACCTGACAAAGTCTACTGTCCTTAACTGTATGACACTGTATGCAAATACTGATTAGGGTGTACGCTAAATATGCAACTTCAAGAAATGAAGGGTGAATATGATCTTTATTTAATAGAGTAGATGCATGTGTGTTTAATCAACATCTGCTAGTCATCTCAATCAACTCTATACACTAATGTTTTCCTATGGTGACTTATAACAACAACATATGCACATAAAATGATATTTTTTCCCTCCTCTTTTTTATGATGCAATCAATAAATTATATATCACAGTTAGAGTAATATTGTGATATATCAGACTTAATGAACAACATTAATCTTTGGTGTTATATTACATGAAGAGGACACGGTAAGTCTGGCTTTGGTAAGAAATTGTTTATCAAACCGACAAGCAACCTATTCTTGGAGGCGGTGGCATATCAAACCGTAATCTAAATCAGAAAGTAGAAAGGCACTTCACATGGCATAGCACTGCATTTTGTAGACATCTTCATCACAGCATCCTCCATCTTCCCACTACTTTATCAGGAAGGCACAGACGTAGGAACGCTGGTCACAACAGTCTGCATCATCAAACATGCCAGGAGCTGAAATACAAAACAGGTGGTGACTCAGGCATCCCAGCAGAAAATAAAGTTTTTTTTCCACAGACATAATGAGATTATGATGTTAAAATAATCCCTCTTACTGTGCCAGTTGATCTGAACGCAGTCAGAACTGCCGTCAGGTTGCCCTGGGACCCAGTTATGGTAATCCCACTTGGAGCCATCAGTCCATGCAAAGTCATTGGTCTTTGAGATAGACAGTGCAATGCCTTTAGCTCAACACAGTGTTCCTGAAATAGTGTTCATAAAATGGAGTTAAATGTACTTGTTCTCTTACACAAGGTATCTTGTATCCTCCAATCCAGGCCTCACTGTACCAAGATCCAGTGAGAGTTTTCAGTTCATCATTCATTTTGCCATTATGAACAGATATGAGATGGCCATCTGCATGCTCCCCTCTGCACCTAAGCTGCAAGACACAGGGAGTTAGTGTGACTTGAATGAGAAATGAGCTACTGTGACTTGATCTGATCGGCTTTGAGCATGATCAAGATGCTCTCTGTCTTCACTACCTCAGCCTTACCAAATCCAAGTGACTGATGGAAATGTTGGGCACAGTATGGGCCCACTTTGAACCATGCCTTGTAGCCTTGAATGGGACATCCGGACAACTTGAGAGTAGACTTTTGTATTTCTGTGTAATGGCCCCAAGTGAAAAATAAACATGCTTAAATATACTAAATCTTAACAGACTTTAGTACACTTGCACCTAATGATCTATTATTTTATGATTTGGTGTAATATTGTAGGTGTCATGTAATTACACAAAGAGTATATTCTAATGGCAGTATAGTATATTGCAGTACATTATATTACATTTGTCTGACGGCTTTTAACTCGAAGTGACTCCTAACAAGAAAATACTCATAACAGTTTTGCATTAACGTATGAATTTACCTTTGCCACTCAAAACAGGAAAGCCAACAGCCATCACTAGCATCAATCTGAAAATCTTCATTTTCTCTGATGGGTAGTTGTACCTCCTTTTGGAATAAAAAGGGTATCTGTGAGGTGCCTCCTATAACAAAGAGAGGTTGCATAAACGCTGACACATGTACTACTAGCCTACATGAAATGCATGTGAACAGAGTACTTTTTCTAGGACATGCACATGGAAAACTTGTATACATCAACCAATTTTGACTTGCACATCCCCAAACCCATACTCATACAGTACAGTACAGTAGCAAGCATATGTTGGCCCCTCGGCACAGTAGACATTGGCATGACATTATTTACCTCCGCCAAGGAGGTACATGTTTTCATCGGGGACTGGCGTTTGTCGTTTTCATCGGGGACCGGCATTTGTCTGTTTGGCTGTTTGTTTGTTTGTTTGTCTGCCTGTTTGTTAGCAAGATAACTCAAAAAGTCAGGGATGGATTTCGCTGAAAGTTTCAGGGAATGTCCGGCAGGACCCAAGGAAGAAACGATTACATTTTGGGAGTGATTGGTTTCCGTCAGGATTCTGGAGCCGTTTATGTATTTAGCTTAGTGGTGTAATGGCATGGTATGGCCACGTGCTGGCGATCTGAATAGTAGGTTCAAATATATGACAACCTAGGAAGAAGAAGGCAGGCGGAGGTAGCTGCGCTCTCTGACACCATTTTGCCCGTTGGGATACCCTTGTTGCGAAATTAACATTTCAATACAAAATCATTCAACCGTCCACAAAACAACCTACAGTAGGCCTACATGTCTGGTGCATGGCGTTCATCTTTATCAATGAATCATAGCAATGTTATAACTCATGGTTATGTAGCAGAATGACATTTAGTTCCTGTCTGTAGTGCCCCCTAATAGTCCTACTAGCAGGTAATTGGTCTTTTTTTAATTTACCTCTGTTTTCATCGGGGACCGGTCAGCGTTTGTCTGTCTGTTTGTTTGTGTGTTTGTCTGTCTGTTTGTTTGTGTGTTTGTCTGTCTGTTTGTTTGTGTGTTTGTCTGTCTGTTTGTTAGCAAGATAACTCAAAAAGTGATTTTCAGGGAAGGTCAGACATGCCCCAAGGAAGAAACGATTACATTTTGGGAGTGATCCGTAATTCCGTCGGGATTCCGCCGGCGTTACTGTATTTAGCTTAGTGGTGTAATGGCATCGTATGGCCATGTGGTGGCGGTCTGAATAGTTTAGGTTCAAATGTATGACAACCTAGGAAGAGCAATGCAGGCGGAGGTAGATGCGCTCTCTGAGTGCTTTTCTAGTTTTTTAAGTAAAGAAAAAAAAAAGACAGATTACCTGCTAGTATACGGGCAATACAGACAGGAACTAAATTCCCTTCTGCTACAGTTAGTTTACGTCAAATCAATAACGCATGTCAACATTAGCCCTTTTCCATTAAAAACTTAATTAGCTTAAAAACAATGCACATCAAAAGTTAGTGCAACACATGTGATGGAAAATGACTTATATCGCTCTGGACGTCGGTTTTGTCGTGATAAGTTAATTCGCTCGCCATGGATTAAGGAGAGTTAAATCGATACAAATGTACCTAGCACTTCAACATTAAATGACTGCTATTTATAGCTCTTTTCTCCACATATATAATGCTCAGTTGGTCATGGTCCAAAATGAAATAGTGGTCAGAAATAATAATAAGCTAACAACAACAACAACAACAACAACAACAACAACAAAAATGCAACTTATTTCAATTGTTATTAATGCAGCTATAGGAGCTTGGAAATGTAGCTGATCCTATTTCCTGTCATTCGTGGGTAGGCTCACTGCAAATGTGTCCTATCTTTGATTCAGCTTGTGCTGGGATGTTCATCTACCCTTTTGCTATGGATTTCAGTTTATGAACATAACTGTCTTTAGGAATGCATTTGACGATTTGATAATCATTAGTCGAATTCCAAAATCTACCAGCCACTCAATTTTATTACCAGTTAGAGATGTACTGTAGCAGTATCAACATGTCAGTCATAATTGGTTCGTCTTCAAGGCCCATATAGGCTATAGCCTAGGCTTTGCATAATAGTTATAAGTAACATCACTAATAGGCTAATGAATGTTCATTTAATGAAGTTTATAAATACAGTGTTCCTACCTGTAGTGTGTGGTGAGGTCAAAACCAGGGCAGTGTGCATTCATGAATCCAAATGTATTTGTGTTTCCCTTCTTTTTACCAAGAGGCCTATTACGCAAGAATGTTTCATCACTTTTATGGCAGTTACCCCACGTGTATGTGGCCAGTTGGTTAGTTGTTTACCTTCAGTTACAGAGTCAAAGTGCTTATGTACTGGATTTGTATTTGGGTGTGACGAAGTGTAGCATGTTGTAGAATTCCCCATTCGCTCTTTGATATTCACATCACTCTTGCTACAATCACCCACTTAGTCTTTTGCTCTGACTTCAACTATATATATATATTTTTTTACGGAGTGATTATTTGCACCCGGGTGTAAATAGTGGAATGGAGGCATTTTCTTATTTGCACCCAAACCGGAAATGCGTGCTATCCAACATAGCGGGACTGAGCGGGACCATCTTGGCAGGAGATGGCCTACCTAAATCTAACAAGTTAGGATTATTAAAACTATATTTGAGATGGGAAAGTGGTGCTAAATTTCCACAAACTTTATTCAGTGAACGGGTAAAGCCGTCCGTTTGCAAGCACAATCAAGAAACACGGGCTGCATCCGAATACTCATACTAACGTACTAATCAGTAGGCGAGACGCAGTACGTCACAGTAGTAGTACGTCCGAATGCTTAGTAGGCATCAACTAGTAGGCGAAAAGTACCCGGATGGCCTACTACCTCCACAGTATACAACGGTTGGTCACTACGCTATCCCACAAATCACCGGGGGTCAAATAACCGTAGAAGAAGACAAGCCGCCGGGAAAATCAAAGGTGACGGGCCGACAGCGACAACTTCAACCGATGTTTATAAATGTAAGTATATTAGTAGAAATGTTGAGTTTAAACGTTGGCTGTTTCGAAAATACGTTATGTATCAGTTCAATTCAGTTGAGGTAAGTTATATTTGCGATTGTATTATCGGGAGAAGACATAATTCATGTAAATGTTAGCCTGTCTAACGTTATCTGTCTGCTTTAGTTGGTCTATTAATCTTGTTGTAGCTTAAGTTTTAAGTTTACTATCAACTTTAAAGTGAAATTCGTTATGTACGTTGGTAAATCTGTCGTGTACGACGTTAAATGTGATTGTTGGTTAAAGCTAGCGTTATATTTTGGAGTTCTGATTAACGTTAGCAATGCTTTACGTGAGCTGAGGTACATTTGTTATTTTGGAGACAGCTGTGCTGTGTGTATCGAGGGTAATGTCGTGTGTATTCCCGTCAAGAAAACGATTATCTGTTAACGTTAGTTTTGTAGTACAACGAAGTCTCTTTATTTAATGCTGCATGGACGAACGAGGATACACGCCGCCTCACTCAGTAGTGGTAACGTAACGTTATGATTTCATAGCCTACTTTGTTGGGCTAATTGACGTTACAGTGTTTGTGGTTAGTCAACCTCGCTGTAATGTTATATTAGCTATACTTGCTAAATTCTATGGTTTTCAAAGTGAACCGTGACCTAATTATTACAGAGATGGATTAACATTAACCAGCAGGACTTGGAAGAAGAATATCTAGCGATTGGCACCTCATAGTTACGTTATGCAGCTTGCTTCTGTGTGTGTGTGTGTGTGTGTGTGTGTGTGTGTGTGTGTGTGTGTGTGTGTGTGTGTGTGTGTGTGTGTTAGAACTGAAGTCATGGACTGTAAAGCTAATACAAATCAAATCAGTAGCTTAGGCATATTTTGGTAGTTCTTTGTTTTGTACTAGGAGCTTGTTTATGATCATGTAGCCAATTTGAACATATCCTTAGTTTGAAGTTTGAACATATAGCCTTCCAACCACCTACTATATGACTCATTTGAATATACACCTTTGAATCCAGGCAACACTGATCAGCTACCTGCACCCCTTTGGATGAAGAAGGCTGCATTTGCGAACCAATTCTTGTGACAAGACAAGAGAGCAGAGTTATTAGTAAGTTGTACATTGATTTAATCGAATATGTAATACATGTTTGTTTAGATGAGGCAAATAATAGTAATAAGCTTTAATCTAGGCCTGTGTTGTTTTTATTTGTCATTTTTAGATACTTTTGGTTTACCACATCCACAACATGGCCAACTGGAGCACCCACAAGGATCTCGTGAAGGAAGTCCACAAGCCCTTTTGCTTCAGGTGTGCAAATGTGTTGACGCATATCTATTGCTCTTGGTAATTGGCATTGGTAATACATGATCATTTTGTTTTAAGGGAGAGCAGCGCACACCTGTTTTAGCGAGGTGCTGGTCACGGTAATAGTTGAAGAGGAGAGAGGAAACCGCACTCTCTTGTTCTGATGCCAACATTTCTTAAATAAATTGATTTAATACATTTTGGCATCAGAACAAGAGTGTGCGGTTTCCTCTCTCCTCTTCAATACATGATCATTTAACAACCACACAATGTCTTGTTTGCTCAAAATAATTACAAGAGAGGTGTTAATGACCGCTTAAGTTGCAAGACTGGGCTTTAGTTATAGTAGGTCAGACAGTAAATGATGAATAATTATTTTTCTTTTAATTATATGCTGTCCATGCTTCTTAAATTGAGAAGGATGCATAGAAAGAACTCTTTGACCAACCCCCAACTGAGAGAGATAAGGTGGCTATCAGTAAATATATTTGAGTGGACAAACACAACTTCTCTGACAGATGACATGTTGAAATCTTGCTTTAGACCTCATAATGATCTTGAAAATATATTACTTTATATCTAAATGCAGTTTGGATACAACCCCCGGCTGGTATTGCTGCTGAAACAGGTGGAGACAACAATGAAGAAGAGGCACCAGAAAGGAAGACCAGTGGCCAAGAGTGTGTGTGTGTGCGCGCACGTGCGTGTGTGCGTGCGTTTATGTCAGCATGTGTGTAACTGGGTTGGTCATGGTACAAAAATACAGAATTTAAAGCACCCACACCACACTTGAATCACAAGCCACAACTACTGACAATGGAATGGCTGGGTTTCCCAGATTCGTTAGGAAGCTCTTCAGTGCTAAGAACTTCTTAGGAGCGCTCAAAGAACGCTCCTAAGAAGTTCTTAACACTTAAAAGCTTCTTTTAAAAGCTTCTTAAAATATTTATGTAACACTACCTATGTTTAACTATAGGCTACTTTATTTATTTGAATCATTATACAGTTTTCAAATATTTATTATTACATGTAGATTGTTGTAAAAGCTTGTATCATTCTTAAAATTTCAATTGCTAGGTTTTGTTTGTTAAACTAATAAAAGCTTATGCATTTATTTACTAGATTTGGATTTTACTGGATTTGTGTGAATTTTCAAGTACTTTTGGTAGGTGGTCTGATTATTGTGATTAGATAGATAGATAGATAGATAGATAGATACTTTATTGATCCCCAGGGGGAAATTCAAGAACTACTGAGGTCAGGCACACCTGGGTTATTCTGTTGGAATGTGCAAAATGTAAAATGAATTGAAATCGAAGGGATACCTTTTCATGTGTGATTTCTGGAACAATTGTAGGCTAGCCTACTGAACGTTTAGATACTGTTATGCACGTCATGTTATGCTGTTTGGCTAAATAGGTACGAAACACACTTGTTATTGAATTAATGTGCTACAATGCAGGCCTGTTTACTAGTCTTATTTACAACAGTGGTTTGTTTTAAACTACATCATAGCAATTTATTTAGTCAGTAATGCATGCTCATTATAATGAGTAATGAAAGTTATTTTTATTGCACACAAAATTCCGCGATGTCTCCCGCGAGTCACGTCAGGCAAACTGCAGCAGGACTGTTCGGGACAAGGGGCCGTCGTCTCCCGGTAAAAATCTCAAGTTCACGTTGACATATGAAGCCAGTTTAGTCAGCTGGGAGATTTACGGTGAAATACTGCGGGTGGACGGCTAGAAAGGGTAAAATACAGGGTTACATGCTGCCACTCAGACATGCCACCACTACGACATGCTTCCATTTAGACATGCCTCTATTTCGACATGCTGCTATTTAGACATGCTGCCAATCCGACACATTTTAGTACCCCCATTCCGACAATTTACAAATCCTATTTTTTTCCAAGACAATTTAACGGACCCTATGAGCCCGACGGACGCAAAGTGCGTCAAAAAACACACCCATTTTTCTCTGTACATTGCTCCGCGATTATTAGTCATAGCGAGATGAGACCTATATTGCATGAAAGAGCAGAACCGGGGCTTTAACGAGACTAGACAGTGTCTGTACGATCAAGTATGAAAATAAAATAAAATCATGAATTTAAATCAAAGTATAGGCCTATCATATTTACAGTCTATATTGCTCCACGCAGCCACTGCTCTCGCTTGGATTACTCCGGGACCAGGCATCGCAGGCAACAGACACGCATATCAAATGAAAGAGGAGAAACAGAGCTTTCCATTGATACCAAACACATCGATCCTTTTGTGTTATAAAAACAGACGAAGTGACAAACAAATAAGAATGTCATATAGCTTCGGCTACCGCTACTTTCGTTTGATTTAGGCTACTCGTGAAACCATGGTAAAAAATATATGGCTTGCATGTCAGATAAAAGAGGAGAGCTAGAGCTATCCACAGATGCCAAATACAACCTTCTAGGTCATAAAACAGACGAAGTGACAGGAAAATAATAACTGTAACATTAATAGCCTATTAATTACCTCATGTCGGAATGGCACGTTGTTTGAAAAAAAAAGTTAAATACCGCCACTGCGACCATGAAAAAAAAATATATCGGAGTGGTGGGACTTTTTCCCATAAGGAGACATGCCTCCACTACGACAATTGGACGTCAATGTCGGAGTGCTGGTATGTCGGAATGAACGGCGGATACCAAAATTTACAGGACTCCCCCGGCCAAAAATGGAGACGGGTCGTGTCAAGCTAAACAAGATGAATGAACTGCTCTAAGGTAAATTCTCGTAAATACGTTCAGTTGTGTCAAGCAAAACTTAATGAATAAACGGCTCGGAGGTCATTCTCGTAAATACGTTCAGCGGTTTAAAGAGAAATAAGACGAATAAACGGCTCTGAGGTCAATTCTCCGAGGTGGCTTTAAAATTTCGCGGCATGCGTCGGTCATTGTGTTCGCGTCACATGTAAACATCCGGGGTCAAAGGACAGGCAAAATGGCTGCCCAGTACGTCCGAATTGTATGCCTACTACTCGCTCGCATACATAAATAACGTACTAAATTGACGGTTGAGTAGTACGTTCTAAACGAAGCTAGTATGTACTGACTATTCGGATGCAGCCACGATCTTTTTGTTTTGTTTACCGTTACCTAGCAACCCCAACAAGTGAGTCAATAATTAGTATTCTCCCCTTTTTGTTCAGCGGGGCGCAGTACAGCGGTAAAGTGACTGATTTACCATGCTCGAGGTGCTGGGTTCGAACCTCAGATTAATTCTTTTTTTTTTTTGCCTGCCAAAGTACGCACCATGACTTCTTTTTTCTTAGATGACGTTACCTCGCGGCAAATAAGAGTTTGTGCTTTTTGAACCTGTCAAAGATTTACTGGTTTTATTTCAGTTATGAGTAGAGTTAAGTATAAGTAGGCTTCAGTAGTTGTTAGAAAGGTTGTGTTTTGACTTTGAGCCCCCAACGCTGCCTGGAAGGCGCTTAGGCGTGGGTTAAGGTTAAGGTTAGGGTTAAGGTTAGGTTAAGGTTAGGGTTAAGGTTAGGAGTAGGATTAAGTGTTTTTAAGTCAACAGTGGCAGCGCTGCCTGGAAGACAACTCAGAAAACAACTCTTTAAAGTAGCTTGTCTTTGATGAAGCTACCACATGACCACTCATTACCCTAATATTTGTATAATCACTTCCAAGTAACCCAGACATGGCAAAACAGCTAAAAACTGTTCAAAACTATTAGGCCTAGCCTACTGTAGAGCTGGTAAATACACAGGCCTATTGACAGAGAACATGGATGTTAGACATCGGGTGTAAATAGTATTGTTGATTATTACACTATTTACACCCGGGTGTAAATAGTAATGTTGATTATTACACTATTTACACCCGGGTGTAAATAGTAATGTTGATTATTACACTATTTACACCCGGGTGTAAATAGTAATGTTGATTATTTGCACCCGGGTGTAAATAGTAATGTTCATTATTTACACCCGGGTGCAAGTCTCTGCCATTTTTTTATTGGTTTAGGCCCTTGATCTCAACTCAAATTAGGCTATTTTAAACACATTTATAAACCATGAATGTTACTTTATGTCATGTATGATTTACTATTTTTGATTTGCTACTATTTTTGCGACTGATTTTAAGATGTGCCTGACTCTGCCTCTGCCTATTACTTAATAGTTCCCTTCATTTCAGTTGTTGTAAGTTACTTCTACTCTATTTCTTCACTCTCTATTGCACTCTCTCAATCTGACTGTCTTTGCTTTGGCTGCTATTCTTTTCTTCAACATCACATGTTAAATGCATTGACAATAATAAAAGCCAGATAAAGCAAGTCCCAAAAGATGGCTCGCCAACCTGTGCTTTCATGCTGTTCACTAGTTTGGAAGAATTTATGAAAAATACATAACTTTAAAAAAATATTAACTCGACATGCGTGTGATTCTAGGAATCTTGCTACTCATATTGTCTGCAATGCATTGTGTGGTATTATGCTACAAAGAGTAGCACAACAGTAGGCCTACATCAAAGTAGTAAGCAAAGCTTATTCACCTTGATACATTCTGTCATTCTAGGACTTTAGCATTCATACTAATGTAGGCTATTCATACATTCTGATCAAAAATAATCAGAAGAGGGAGAGGATCAATAGATCCTATGGTGTGTTTGGAGGAGTTTTTACCTGGTGTGAGTATTTATATTAGATTAGATTAGATTAGATTTAACTTTATTGTCATTGCAAAAGTAAGTACAACCAGTACAACAAAATGCAATTTATCATCTATCAGAAGTGTAATCATTAAAAGTGCTTACACACTTATGCACGCATGCACACACACACACACACACACACACACACAATAACAAGCGTCATTTATTTTTGTGGAGAGAATGTGCAGAACTGAGTGGCGGTCATATTTCGAACCGCTATGTGGTACCTCTATTTTGATGTGTTTTCATGTAGAGAAAGCCTGAGGTAATTTATTTGCCAGTGTTACACTTAAAGAGACCCTATGCAACTTTTTCATAGTCATAAAATCGCTTAGAAATCGTGGTTTTGCTTGACTCGAAAACAGTAATATTTCCTCCCGCCCCCAGTGTCCCTATCCGCTATTGCAACCTTGCAGTTTGTTCAGGAGACGATCGCTCCTTGTTTACATCGGGAAGGCTGAGACGCGTAAGGAACATGAAGAACCACGCTTGCAATTTATCTATTTTTTATATAGCCTATATATGTATAAATATACACGCTAAAGCTGTCGGGGAAGCTCTGCAGAGAAATATGCATGCATAAAACGAGCGAAAACGAAACCGAAACCGCAGATGAAATCGCCAATCCTGCATAGTTTCTCTTTAAAGCTAAGAAGAGAGCAGCCGGCCCTGGTTCTTTGGCCAAACTGGAAGGGTCATAAAGAGGACCATCCTAGTCAGAGTGTTCTAATGTCCTGTCAAGAGAAGGGAAAAAGGAGTACAAGTTTTGGTTGGACAATAGGATATGTTGCAAGAGAATGTTACAATAGTGTAGGCCCAACAGTAGCATACTCAAGTGTTGCTCCATGGATGTTTAAAGACATATCAATAGATTTAACATTACTGGAAGAAAGGGAGATGGAGTTACCATGGATAATTGTACATTTTAAATATATGTGAGAGAAAGTGTGGAAATAATAGTTTGGTGTACTGCTTCAAAAATAAACAAGAGAGTAGGAGTTGCATATGCAATCCCCAAAGTACAGCTGATAAAGGCCAAGAGAACTAGATGTACCACAGAGTGATACAAAACATGACTGCCACCCAATCCTGCACATTCTCCCCTCCCCTACTCTTGCCACTGTTGTGTATGTGTGTGCTTATGTGGATATGTGTGCTTCTCTCTCTCTCTCTCTCTCTCTCTCTCTGTGTGTGTGTGTGTGTATGTGTGTGTGTATGTGTGTGAGTGAGTTCACTTGTGCATCTACTTGTGTACATGTGCGTGTGTGTATGTGTATGTGTGTGTGTGTACAACTTCATCCAACAACCCTTGGCTCAACACTATCACCTGCAGGCTGATTTGTGTACAGTTACTAAATGTACATACACATACGTGAATTTATTGTATGGTCCCCTATGAACGGAGTTCCACATTCCAGCATGCATTCAGAGGGTGTCATAGTGATCTTACAGGTAAAATACAGGAGCCTCAGTTTTGCATTTTCATTTTTAACGATGTGGCGCTATACCATCAGTGAGTGGGATGGATTGAGATGACCTCTTGATTCCATTGTATAAAATAAGTGTGGTCCTCCTGCTCTAGCTCCATAATAATTTATAGAGCTACAGTAGATGTACCACAAGGCGGTATACAATATGGCCGCCACTCAGTCCTGCACATTCTCTCCAACAAATCACGCTTGTCAATTTGTTTCCATCCCCTAATGCAACTTTTATATGCAAATGAGTGTGTGCATGTGTGTGCTTGCTTTTGTGTGTGTGTGTTTCTCTTTCTGAGTTTTGCTTGTGAGTGGTGGGGATAATGGTGTGTGTGTGTGTGTGTGTGTGTGTGTGTGTGTGTGTGTGTGTTTATGTGCGTGTGCATGTTTGTGTATGCGTGTGCATGCATGTGAGTGTGTTTGTGCATGTGTGCGTGTAAGTGTTTATGTGTGTGTGCGTGCAGGTGTGTGTGTGTGTGTGTGTGTGTGTGTGTGTGTGTGTGTAGTTGCCTGTCTACTGTGTGTGTATGTGTCTGTCTTTATGTGTGTGTGTGTGTGTGTGTTTATGTGTGTGTGTGTGCGTCTGTATGAGTGCGTACCTGTGTGTACGTACAGTATGTATGTGTGTACATGTGTGTCTTTTTTCCTTTTCATTGATTTGGCTTGTATTTTGATTATTAGTAGTCAGCCAACGTTTTGTATACATTTAGAAGCAAGTCTTGCATAGTCAACAGTATTGTGACAAACACATACATGAGACATGTACTTAGAGTGCATGATATGTAGCCTATAATGATTTTCATATGAAGCAAAGGCACAAGATTATTACACTATAATCTATAGCCAGCCTCTCCCTTTCCTGCCCGGAAACACTCAAAAAGAATACCACAAACCAACCAACCACAATGAACAGAAACTAACAGCTCACTGACGTGGGTTTGAGATATGTGCATTTCCTGTATGCCACATGCTATCTCAATTGTCTCGTTGTCTCTAAGATGTGGTCAACTCCAGACTGAGATAATGTTATACAAATTTCATATGCTTACATAGTCAGATATAATCATCAGGATCTTTCGTGTATCAGCTCAAAGCATGTGTTATTGACTGATCATAGTACCTGTATCATTATTCTTGGAAGAACAAACTAGTCTAAATATGTCCAGTTTTGTCCCTATTTGTTCTGGAGCTCCACTTTCAAAGTCCACATTTTATATGAACTTACCACCCTTTATCCACTTTTCATCTTTGAGTGGACGAATCATGTCCCATATACAAATTCAAGAACAGATGGACTGATGTTTATATGTTTTCTTTTGAAACTAGTATTAGATAGCCCTGTTCTTCCCCTTGTCATGTTATTCTATAATTGTATTTTTCAATTTCATTTTAAAACTTTCGAAACTTTAAAACATATGCATGTTTGCCCTGCTTCTCTTATCTCATCCTTATCCTGGCTCCTTTCCACCCTCTATCCCTGCCCAACTGGCATCATCATGTGTTCTCTCTACACCAGAGTGAAAGCATTAGAAATTTTAGCAGTAAAAAAGTTGGTGCTCAGCCTGGACAACTAGCCACAAGCCATTTCTGATCTCAGTGGCAAATCAAGAAATATTGACTAATCTCTTGGACGCCCTGTACATATGTTTGTTTTGTCTTCATTGCTGACACATTTTACTGACACATTTAGCAAAATATTGTTAATTGACCTTAAAGGTGCGCTATGAGATCTTGCATGGTTTTTCGATCTTTGATCAGCTTTCTGCCTGCTCCCTGAATACATTGTGAAAAAATCCGGTCTTTGTAGACAACACAAAACGTCAAACAAACACTATAGGGCACAGGCTGTGTACCAAAACATAACAAACCATATTTCAGCTAAACACCAACAAGATGTTTAGGGGAGGGGTTGGGGGTTAGTGCATGCACATATGGGTTGGGGGCAGAGAGAAAACTTGATTTAGCATGCATCAGAAAGTAGTGTTTTGATTATTTACGTGGAACGTCAACAGAAGTAACATCATTCAGGATCTCATAGTGCACCTTTAAATACAGACATGCAGACATAAATAACCCTGCCTATTAGAATGTGGGTTTTTCTCAGAAATGAGCAACAAATTACCAACAACCAAAGAACAAAACCTCTTTCACCACAGTAGCTTTGCAAAATATTCCCATGCTAATGTCTCTCTCTCTCTGTGTGTGTGTGTGAGAGAGTGTGTGTGTGTGTGTGTGTGTGTGTGTGTGTGTGTGTGTGTGTGTGTGTGTGTGTGTGTGTGTGATCTGCACGTAATATGAAGTGTGTTTACATGAAATTGTAGCTAAAACATTATGGTGTTGATGAGCAGGCATGTACTGTGAATAGGCATATATGTTTGGATTAATATATTTGACAATAATAGGCTAGATTATAAATTGTAAAGTCAATGTTTCTTGAAATGAAGCATCGGTTCGTTAAGAAGCTCTTCAGAGCTAAGATCTTCCTAGGAGTGCTCTTAACGAATCTGGGAAGGCGGCCATTAACAAACACATGCAACACTAACAGCTGCTGCTTGATTATCTCCGTGTTCTTGCAAAGGCTTTGGGTGACACAAGGAAGTGGTTGCAGCAAGGTTTCCCACAAACCATGTGATCATTTTTGCCTTCCCGTTTAAGAACTAGCTGATTCACTCTTATCTGGTTCTGATAAATTGAGTGGTGCAGCAAAAATAGTTTAATTCAAAATAATTATATTGTGGTTGAAGAAAAGTAAGACTGGTTTAATTCCAGTATATTGTGGTTTAGTAACTTTGACAATCCCTCATATCCCTTTTGCTCAGTGCTCAATTATCTATCCAATGACTAATATTTTTTAAAACTGAGAGGCTACAAAAAGTCTCCCACCTCCTCCAAGTACAGAGTTACTTACAAAACTCACTTCATCCTCAGCAATACAAAATGGAATCCTGTGTGATACAGCAATGCATTTCAGATTTCCAAGACTTTCGATGTGACTACACCAGATATGATTATTATTATTATTATTATTATTATTATTATTATTACCAAGCCAAGCTCGGGGATGACCCCTTCCTGTTCCAACATGACTGTGCACCAGTGCACAAAGCAAGGTCCATAAAGACATGGAGGACAGAGTTTGGTGTGGATGAACTTGACTGGCCTGCGCAGAGTCCTGACCTCAACCCAATAGAACGCCTTTGGGATGAATTAGAGCGGATCCTGAGAGCCTTTTTGCGCAGAGACTGTGCAGGACTGAGTGGTGGTCATTTTGTGCCGCTTCACGGTACATCTAGTTATACAATCATGTAAGTGGTCTTCATGACTACCAGAATTTCCAAGACAATCAGTTGTGTAGGATAGATGTTTCAACCAGCTGTGGTTTTACTGGCATGAAATTAGCAGTTTAAGGGCCTGTGTCCATCATTTGCGTTATTTGTGCTGATGGCGCTCTCATTTTCAGTGACATCAATGCTGTGAATAGCCACCATCGGCGCCAACAATGTGATTGGTGGACACAGGCCCTAACATGGCGACCTGCAAGCTTACTGCATTTTTTCTGTTACCAAGATCTCAACTTGAGGGGTTAAAGGTTTCAGTTTCCTGACCACTTCAGAGAAATGGCATGAGAGATTCAACCATCATCAGACTGGAAGTAGAATTCACTTGAAAAATGGTGTCACTTTCATAGGCAAACCACACTCCCCCCACGACCACCTCATGGTGCTTCATAGTGCTGTTGCTTTACTCACGGAATGAAGCCACTACAAAAAAAAAGGTGAGACACCGAATAGTAACAGTCATCCATCACACCCCAACACAATATTTGCCTATGTGTGTGTCTCTCTCATTCTCATTCTATCTCTCTCATTCTCATTCTCTCCCTCCCTCACCGTTTCTCACTTTTAGTGTCTCTCTGCTGCCCTACCTCTGAATCATGGTAAACATTACTGAGACCACCAAACATTTCCATCCGCAAACCATTTGCTCCACCTCCCACCTCTGTCTTGAGTCACTTGATGTCACTTGTCAGGTTAAAAGCATTGTCAGAAAACATGAGAGACTCTTAAAGCCATCAGTTGATGTCTAAGACAACATAACGGCCGCTGCAAGGACAGGATCAAGGTAAGAGCTTCAGTTGAATATGCACAATACCTCCGTAGAATACATCGTTCTTTGTTTGGAAGACATTGTTCTTGATGTCAGGTTCTTCACAAAGAAAATTATTAACAACATTGAAATACTTGACTAGGATACCTACTCAAGTTAAAGGCACATTTAAATAGACATTTGTTTCAGTTTCATGTTGTTTAGACCTTGAATCTCCAGTTCTATTACAATTGTCTAAGACAATTTGAAAACTACTGTAACAACCTATATGGTCATACACTGTAGTTGCTTTCAGGAAATAGCCAAGATCCCCCAGTGCTGGGATACTTTTGAGATACTCTTGCAAGATCTTAATGAAGACAATTCCTCCTTCATTCATGCCACATACAGTAGGCTATTGTTTGTGACACACTATAAAAGTTCAAAAACCATGCCTTTGAACGAAGTCCAAAACAGCTGCAGTTGAGAAGAGGTACATAAAGGAAGCTGAAGTGCGACAAAATACCTTGCGATTTTGAAAAGTTGCACTTTCTGTTTCGCAACGCATCTGTGGTCAATTTGACATATGGTAGATTAGACGTGATAAACGCAACACAGCTGTGATTTTTACACCTCAACTTAAAAGTGTCTTCACACCTATTAACACTGTATGAACTCAATGATTTCTGTTCATTTTAGCACAAGAAAAAAAAAAACAGCAGTATATCCTATGAATAGAGTTTTTAATGCCACAAACTGTTAACATGACCCCTCATTTTTGAGTGTTTCATTCTGGGAGGTAAAACTGGTCCCTGCAAAGCACTGTTCTGTTGCTCACTAAAATGACAAGGGCTGTCAAATTTACAGTAGATATACTTAAAGGCACAGCAGTGATGATACATCATTTATGCTTGTTTCCAAACAACACAGAGAGAGAGAGAGAGGACCATGTGGAAGAATTCACAGAATTTGAAAGTGTATCGCAGACTGCACCTTTCAGGGACTTTCTTCTGTTTTTGCTTGTTTGCTTGTTCATTATAAAAATCAGACTTGCTCCTTTCCACAGACACATCTCCAGGCCGTTTGACCATGAGTGTTTTTCTAGTCACCTTTATGGTGGCTATCCATCTTACCCTCATACCCCAAACTACCCCGTCCTGCACCCGAGGTAAACCCCGCGAGTGCAACGAGGCCGAGTTTGCCCCGGGATCCAACCTGGCCGGCGAGGGCTTCGACATCACCAAGCTGCAGCGCAAGGGAGCCTTCGTCATCAACATGAACCTATGGAGACGGGAGAACAACACCTGCATGCTGTGCAGGAACCCGTACCAAGAGGGCAAGATGCAGAAAATCCCAGCAGCTGTGGTGGACTGGCGACCCAGTCAGAAATGCAGCATGAAGGTGGCCAGCTCACAGCACCAGTCGAGCGAGTCCCTGGTCAGCTCCAGCTCCTCCAGTGTGGAGAACAACTGGAAGGCTAGCCTAGGGATAGATGCCAAAGCAGCAAAGGGCTCTCTGATGCTGGCTGGGACCAAGTCAGCTTTGGCTGGGTACTCTATGGAAAAAACAAAGAAGGACAAGTTTACGTTTGTAAGCCACAAGATGGACTGTGGTTTCTACAGGTATGGAAAAGCCTTTTTTTTTTTTTTAGCATCTTTATCTTTGGAATTGTTAGCTGTGGTGTTCCAAACTGAACATGTGCAATGCAAGGCAATATGGAACTCTATGGTGTTTCTGGGGTTGGTGAAGTATACGCTATCCCCACGACTGTGATTCGGCCATAGGCATGGGGATATTCTCGAGCAACCCCTACAAACACAGATGTCTATATAGTTCTTCTACAGACTCAAATATTGCTTTCTATATGTTTATTTCCATTTTTGTTTAAACCTGATTTATTAGAATCAATATTGGCAATTTGGTAGAAGAAATAAAGTAATCAAATATAAGTGAAAAATACACAGTTACAGTACTGAGGTGAACAGTATATGTGTTTACATACTGTACATACATTTCCTACATACCTACTGGCTGTATATCGCTATTGTGGTTATCGCATTGTATTAGCCGTGGCCAGTGATGTATAAAGTACTAGAGATCCAGACTTGAGTAGAAGTACAAGTGCTCTATCAAAAAAGTGACTTGAGTAGAAGTAGAAGTGCTCTTTAAAAACCGTACTTAAGTGGAAGTACTAAAGTATTAAACATGTTTTGTACTTAAGTATTGCAAGTAGTTTATTTTTTAAAATACTACTCAAGTACTGAAAGTAAAAGTAGAAGTATTATGTAATTAGCTGATTTGCGAACGAGATGGGTGCAAAAGGTATCAGCAAAATCTTTTAGTGCAGGCCCCTTGGCAGACACACAGGGGCCATAGCCTAGGCCCTAGACTAGGCTACAAACATGTGGTAGTAGTAAAACAAGGTGAATAAATATAACTGTATAGGTTTCCCAATGTCATTTGTAGGGGTGTTGTGACCGATACAACTCACTTTTAATACGATAATAGGTATACAGAATCATTGATCGTCTGTAGCCATCTATCTATCTATCTATCTATCTAATCATGATAAGACTATAGTGTCAATTGTTTGTGACAATTGTTTTAACATAAGTTAAGAATTTTGATATGGGAGCCCGACCACACCAGTGGAGACCAGACATTACAAGGCGTACTTCCCCACACTCAGTGAAAAGGTGGCTTCATATGTTTGTATTTCAAACATTTTGAAATTCATATGAAGTTATTGTGGGGTGCTACACAGACTGAAGTCGGAGACCAAGAAGAAATGTTGCAATTTAAAAACGGGATTAGGCTACTCGAGAATGACTTATTGTACAAATAAATGCTTCTCATGTAGCCTAACTTCACCTTGATTTTCTCGCGAACCCTTAATTACAGCAACTATTTACAGTAATACCATTGGAAAGCTAGATCGTGCCGTCAACAAGTGACACGCATCAGTGTGACTAGGACTTTGTGAGCAATCCGGAACGGATTTGTTCGTGACCGACACACCAGTAACGAGTAACGATGGAGCACATAAAAAATGTATCGGAGTAAAAGTACTATACTCATCGAAAATATGTAGTGAAGTAAAAGTAGAAGTAGCAGAAAAAAATAATACTCCAGTAAAGTACAGATACTGCATTTCAGTACTTAAGTAGAGTACTTAAGTAGTTCTACTTCGTTACTATACATCTCTGGCCGTGGCTTATACATTGAATTTGCAAAATTTCTTCAGCTATGAGGTTAATACACATGGGGCAATTCATATGGTATTAATATGGTTTTGTTTCTTTTCACTTGCTTACACACAATTTGGCTAGTACACAGGAAATTACTGTACACACTTTTAAATACGACAGAGAGATACATTTTATTTGACTCTTCACCTGACTCACTGACTCTCTCTGTTGACTTGTCCAGCTACAGGATTTCCAACCAACCCTCTCTCCACCCGGAGTTTGAGCGTGCCATACGTCAACTTCCAAAGAAATACACCAGTGAGAACAAACAGCGCTTCTACAAACTCATTGACAACTTTGGCACTCATTACATGACAAAGGTAAACATGCGGAGCAGGTTATCCATGTGACATATAAATCACATTCTTTTACATTATGTCTATAGCCTAATGGCAAGCCTCTTGGCAAAAACATCCTTTGCTGTGAAAAGAGTCTCTCCGATGCCTGTAATCTATTTCATGAGAAGAGAGACCCTCAATGTTATACCTTCAATATTTTGCACAAATGTAAAACATTAATTAATGTACTGTATTCTGTATGTATTTGATACAATATATGATTTCAGATTTTATACACGATTTTATTGCACAAAACACTGTACTTTACATTGTACACATCTGTACTAAACCAATATTTGTTTTCAGAGGGAAATCTATTGAATTACAATAATAATAACGATAATAATAATAATAATAATAATAATAATAATAATAATAATAAAAATAATAATAATAATAATAATAATTATAATGATAATAATTTCTTGCCTTCAGGTGACTCTGGGCGGGATGGTGCAGTCGGTGACCAGCATCAGGCAGTGCATGGCCTCTCTACAGGGCCTGAGCACGGACGAGATCCAGAGCTGTCTGAATCTGGAGGCTGAGGCCAGCGTGCAAGGGAAGGTGGGGGCAGGAGCTGAGCTGAAGCACTGTCAGGAGGAGAAGAAACAGATGGAGAACAAGAACAGCTTCTCCAGCAACTTCAATGACAGGTGAGCAGAGGACTACACCTGGGAATAGACCTGTGTGGTGCTTGAGTCATGTTCATCTGTCTTAAGATCTTCTTTATGGTGCAGTGCTACAGTATGTCCTAAAATCTTTTTTATTGTACAGTGCGAGGTCCTAAGATCTTCTTTATGGTTTAGAGCACTGTCCTAAAATGTTTTTTTTTTATGATACCATAGGACATGTACTGTCCTAAGGTCTTTATTCATGGCATAGTGTCCTTGTTGGAATGATGTTTCTTTGCCATTGTCCTGTCTGTTTACTCAATAGGGTTTGGTCCTTAGGTCAGTAGGAAATGTGATAATGGTGATACAAACAATTGAATTTGATTTTTTTCCCTCATTCGTCCTGACAGGCTCACAGAGATCTTTGGTGGCCATACCACTGAGCCTGAACTTCTCTTCTCTGCAGACAAAGACCCGGCCGCCTACAAGGAGTGGCTCTCCTCCCTGCCAATCAACCCAGATGTGATCTCCTATTCGCTGGATCCCCTCCATGAATTGCTGACCCCCAAAGTTTTTCCAGTGCGAAAAGAACTGCGCAAAGCCATCAGGCATTACGTCTTAGAGAGTGGACTCTGGCAGAACTGCTCTGAGCCCTGCAAGTCTGGTGTCAAAAGAAACCCAGCGGAGCCCTGTGTGTGCAGTTGCCATGGCAACCCCGGCGTCGGTAGCGACTGTTGTCCCACCAAACGCGGTCTCTCTCGGGTCGTCGTCACCGCGGTGAGAGCCAAAGGCTTGTGGGGGGACTCCACCACAGGTACAGACGGCTACGTGAAGGTCTTCAACCCCCAGGGCATCCCGCTCGCGCGGACCCCGGTGGTTTGGAACAACAACTCACCTGAATGGAACATGCCCTTTGACCTTGGTGATGTCATCCTCTCCAAGACCAGCATGGTGAAGTTCGAGGTGTGGGACGAGGACAACAAGTGGGATGACGACCTGCTCGGAACATGCACGGTGAACCTCAAGGAAGGGACCAAGGAGGATGTGTGTCGCATGGACCACGGGCTGTTCTTCTACAAAATCGAAGTGATCTGTGGCCCAAGTCTGAGTGGCCCGTCCTGCTCTGAGTACGTGAGCTCTCCCATGAACGGTCACCTGGAGAAGCTGTACGTGTCTCGTCACGCCCGACCCATACCGAAGGACATGCTCGTGAAGATGGGAGTATTTCAAGATGGACACCCTTCACTTTTGAATGTGACTGACCCAAATTAAACTTCATCTTTGTTGTTTCAGGCAGGATGTATTTACTCAGAGAGAATGATGATCATCAGCTTTATTGCATTATGTTATATTTATGCTAACCTGAGGTTTATCTAGCTCCTCTATCTCTATATAAAACGTTATGCAACATAGTGCAAGTGTTTATGGCATTTGTGATGAAACGCACTTTGTTACAGTTCATGTCTATGGTAATGACATACTGTACTATATATAGGCAGTGCCATATGTACAAATTTGGCAAGAACCAAACCATATCAAGATAAGGCTCTTTAGAGCATATTGCACACTTCTTTATACTGTCTCATTTCTGCTGTCCCCTTGTGGGCAAAGTTTTAAAAAGCGAGTATGTAGAAGCTTCAGGCTGCCTAGTGTTTTTTATGTGGGTATTACTCAAAACCTTAGGTGCTCTTGAGTGAGTACCTTGTTGTGTAGCAATCAGGTATTTTCAAGCTTTATTTACAAATCTGATGCACACATTGACGTATCGACTGAATGATTCCCAGAATGACAGTCATGCTGTTGTCAAACCTCAGGGTTATCAGTCACTGCTGCAAAAACATTGGTGTAATGTTATTTTATGCGAAGGCCAAGGATTTCCCCCCATTTATTGTATCTTTTGTATTTTTTGTAGCTTTTGATGCATGTATTTTTAATGGTCGTTGAGTCTGGTAATAAAAATCAACGGAGCTAAAATGTGCTGAGCTAATTCTTTGTCCTTGTACTTGTAATTTCGACTCACTGCGCTAGAGGGTGCCATTTTACAAGCGGTGCTTATGACCTATCGCCTCACT
>NC_084996.1:8949431-8956931 GCF_963854185.1 Sardina pilchardus | reverse complement strand
GCACACCTCACCCTCACCTGGCCAGACCTTGGCTCCAGCTGACAGGACCTTTCCATGACCCGGCCCACGCCCAGGTGACACACACACACACACACACACACACACACACACACACACAACCAAACACACACACACTGGCCGTCCTCTGGGCAACAACAGCACCTTTAAGTCCAGAGCGCAGTCCAGACAGACCGGCTCTTCACACCGCCCCGAGCCCTGACTCACCTTCCCCGGGCCGGATCAGTCCCCGGCGGGGGCCGCGGCACGGTGCACGGCGGCGACACAGCCGCCTCTCTGTGGCCTGTTTACCTGTCTGTTTACCCCCCCCCCCTCGCTCCAGCCCCCGGGGGCAGCTAATGAGACGATGCCCCGGTGGGGAGAGAGACGGAGGGGCTTTTTCCCGATCTGCGAGGCCGAGGGGGCTGTTTTGGCCCCGTCTGAGGTCAGCAGTAATTCCGAGAGCCGGCTCACTTGAGAGGGGAAACTTCCTCTCAGCGCTGCGGTCGCTCTGAGCATTAATAATAGCTTCAATAACATTGAAACACACGGCCCCAGAGATTCGGTGCTGCTGCAGGGGAGTTGCTTCCACAATAGAGGGCACGGAAAGGTGAACGGCATTAATAGCTGTGGGTGCTTACACTCACACACGCTCTGACACACTCATCTGCGATACACATAATCGTATGTATACAATCAACCCTCAGACACACACACAGACATACTGTCAAAGATGCACACACAATCTCTCAGACACACAATCTCTCAAATACAAGTACATGCTCAGACACTCTTTCTCTCTCTCTCTCTCTCTCTCTCTCACACACACACATACACACACAAACAACACATACACACACAGCTGTGTGTGTTGGACAAAACCTTTTGGCCGTGGTGCGGTGTGGCAGTCCACCTGTGTTTGCTCTGGGCCTTCTGGCTGTGTGTGTGGAGCTGACCCAGCCGCATCCCCCTGCCAAGCTGCACAGGGTCACCAGCGGTACTCTTACACTAACCCAACAAGCAAATACCCTCTCTCTCTCACACACACACACACACACACACACGCATACACGCACACATACACACACTCAGACACAAACACACACACACACACACACACTTGTACATGCACACACACACACACACACACACACACACACACACACACACACACGCATAGACGCACACGCATAGACGCACACGCACACACACTGTACACATGCACACATACAAACAGACCCACGTGTACACACACTCATGCGCATGCACGCGCACATGCACACACACACACACACACACACACACACACACACACACACACACACACACATTTACACACACACACACACACACACACACACACACACACACACACACACACACACACACACACACACACACATACACTCAAACACACACATACAAACACACAAACACATGGACACATCCATTATACACACTTTGTCCTCATAAGCACCCTAGTGCTATTTGCCACATGGTTTCTTTTGGACTCCCTATAGTCTAAAAACGGAGCCTTTAGCAGCAGATTTGAGTTCAGTAAAAGACCCCTCTCAGGGCCGTGTCAAGTAGGCTGTTTCAACTTCACATGGAAACGTGGAACAACGAAGTCTTCTTGACAGAGAGCCATTTACTGTAACCTCGCACCCGTCTCTTTCTCCCCCTGTCTGTTTCTGTTTGACCCTTTCAGTCTCACTCTGTCTCTCCATTTGAAGTGCGCTCACTTGTCTGTCGGCCTTTCAGTCTCCTAATCGCCCTCTCATTTCTAAGAGCTCTCTGTCAGTTCAGAATTTTGGATAGAAATTAATTTTGTATACTGTCAAAGCATTTGTAATTATACAAGTGGTTATAAAATTAGTATCTCTCTCTCTCTCTCTATCTCTCTCTTTCTCTCTTGTCATGTTGTTCAGAGAGGTCCCCACTCTCTGTCTCTCTCTCTCTCTCTCTTCTCTTTCTCTCTCTCTCTCTCTTGTCATGTTGTTCAGAGAGGTCCCCACTCTTGAGGACCACGAGTTGGGGGTGATCTCCCCTCAGATATCTCGGAAACATTTACTCTGACGATGTGGCTAGTGGAAGGGTCAGCACCGGAGGAACTGACACACACACACACACACACACTCGACGAGGCAGCCATAGTGGGAGGACCAGCAGCGGTGCTGCCGCTGCCCCTGCCGCTGCCGCCCCGAGCCGCACGATATTTTTGGAGTCGAGTAAACATTCCCGTCGGCCAAGAAAAGCCCGCTGATGTGCGACGGTGTCGAGCTAATTGGACAGGAGACAGTGGAGCCGCTCTCCTCCGCGCTCAGACGAGTCAGCGGTCAGCGAGCGCGCACGAGCAAACCCCCCCGCCGCCCGCTGCCTGCCGCCATCGGCCCCCGACGCCAACGCGGCCTGCCCCCGAGAGGACACTGCCCTGACACAGAGCTGCCGGACCTGGAGACGGAGACGAGAGACGGAGTCGGAGACGCTGAGCTGGACTTGACACGCCGCTGATGGAAGTCCGTCACCAAGGGCAACGGGGACATGAGAGAAGGGACTGTCTGATGATGTTCCACATGCCGCTTGGTGTTTGCCTGTCACCCGGTAACCACATGTGCCGCTCCATCTGCCCTCCCTCCCGCTTATACACACACACACACACACACACACACACACACACACACGCTCACGCACACACACTCGCTCACACACTTTCTCACACACTCGCAAGTCATCATCTTATAAATGAAAAAGAAAAACAGGAAACTAAAGGGGACAGGACAACCCGTCTCTCTCTCTTTCTCTTTCTCTCTCTCTCTCTCTCTCTCGCTCTGTGTCAATCCCAAACCTTAAAAGGCTAACTTGTGTGGAGGTGAATGAAAAGACAGAGAGAGAGAGAGAGAGAGAGAGAGAGAGAGAGAGTGAAGCATGGCAGACACACAGAGAAGACAAGTGGAGCCGCTCTCCAGATTCCTCCTCTCTCTCCATTCACAGGATCTCCCCCGAACCAAACCTCCTCGTTATTTACCACCAGACGCCTCTCTCCTCTCCTCTTCTCTCCTCTCCTCCCGTCTCCTCCTCCTCCTCTCTACTCCCTCTCCCTCTCCCTCTCCCTCTCCCTCTCCGCTCCTCTCTTCCGTGTCCAGTGACACTCTCCTGTCCACCCCGAGTTTGTTTTCATTACAACAGAAACAGGCGCCCCTCTTGGCAACTGTCGCCAGGCACGACCTGGCACCCCCCGAGCACTGCCACCACCTCTCTCGTCCATCAGAGCCGGGCACAGGCATACACACACGCGCAACGCACACGTACACAGGCGCACCCACAGACACACACACCTCTCTAAATATTTATACGTTTGCCGAGACGTACAGCACCTCTGGGAAGACTCAGGGGGCGGGGGGGCGGGGGGTGTTGGGGGGAGCACGGTGCTGCACAGCAGGTCCTGTTCCAGACACAATGCGCACCTCAGCCGTTAGGCATCCTGCACCCACACATGCAGACAGACAGGGGAGATAGAGAGTGGGAGGAAGAAAGAGAGAGGGAGAGAGGGAGAGAGGGAGAAGGAGCGGGAAGAGGGAGAACTTTGCCGGAATGGCCAGCAGAACTATCAGTGTAAACAAGAGGGCTTTGAGCAGGATGTAAGGTGTGTGTGTGTGTGTGTGTGTGCGTGTGTGTGTGTGGTGTGTGTGTGTGTGTGTGGTGTGTGTGTGTGTGTGTGTGTGTGTGTGTGTGTGTGTGTGTGTGTGTGTGTGTGCACGCGTGCAAGCGTATTCAGCTTTATGATTTGAACGGCATGCTTAATGTTTTGGTCAAGGTGCAGGCCTGACAGCTAAACTGTATACAAGTCCAGGTTAAAGCAGAGGCTGCCTGATGAAGTCACCCAGACAGGCTGCCATACAGTAGCTAGTAATCCTGGCTGGCTGTGTGGACCAGGACCTGCTCATCGTCACATTTGTTATGTCTGACAGCAGCACTAACAACTGGATCCCTCCTTCTATTGTCAATAAAAGAGTGCGCAAACACACCAATGTATTGATGAGGTGTTGCTACTGATGGCAAGTTTTTTATTATTATTATTATTATTATTTTTTAAAGGACAAAATATGAAATAGTAGCTTCATTTAGCTCATTAAATGATTAGTTCATCATGTAAACATGCGACCTGTGACTTGGAACAATTGCTCTAAAAATAGTGCAAATATTTATGAGCAGATCCACCTAACTTGTTGAACACAGAGCTGATTTAAAGGACTTTAATGGAGCTCCATTACCTTTGCGATACATTGTCCTATTTTTACCTTTGCCTGCGATGGAGTCGCTGCAAGACCCTCACAGGCACTTCACAGATGGTACAGTAGCACGTGTCCTTGGGCTGCAGAGTGTGAGGTTTGAGTTGAAAACATTCCTCACCTTAACACGTTTTTAAGTATTCACAACCAAACGTAAATGAACGATTTTCTAAAAAAGAGTCTCTTATACATCTATTCAGTGCACACACACACACACACACACAAATATATATGTGTTTATATATATATATATATATATATATGAGAGAGGAAGAGTGTGGAGGCAGTGTGTGTAGAGTGGGTACCGGAGGTGGAGAAGACCTAAACGCATCCATTCAGCAGCGGAAGCGACCTAAGCTGAACTCGCCGCCGCCGATGGCTATATGTGTTTTTTTTTCCTGTGGAGAAAGCCTCTAAATCAGAGCGGTGGTGGCAGTGCTGGGAGTGGAGGTGGGGGTTTGTGTGAATGGCGTGCGGTTGACAGCCCATATTTCCCAGAGTGGAAAAGCTCACGGCAGGAGGAGAGTGGGGTCTCTGTTGACGGAGGAGAGGAGAGGAGAGAGGAGAACAGAAGAGAGGAGAGAAAAGAGGAGAGGGGAGGGGAGGAGAGAGGGGATGAGAGGAGAAGAGAGGATGGGAGAGGAGAGGAGAGGGGAGGAACATAGTGTGATGCAGTGGAGCAGAGCGGGGTCTCCCAAACTCCACGGGAGCCGGCAGGAAAACTCCGACTGGCCCTCAAGTCCCCCCCCCCCACACACACACACACCTCCTTTCCACCTCCTGCCCCCGCAGGGAGTCCCACCCGTCTCTGTTCCTTCTGAATGCTTCCCTGTGAACGGCCTCATTTTCCTACACACACACATACACACACACACACACACACACACACACACACACACACACACACACACGCACCTTTTCCACATTTGAAAATGTCACCTGGCTGTCGAACCTCAGTGCTGCAGACTGAGCACCAGTGGCTTCACATACAAACACAACTCGCACGACCAGTGGGAAAGGAGAAGGAAAGAATGAGAAAGAGAGAGAGAGAGAGAGAGAGAGAGAGAGAGAGAGAGAGAGAGAGAGAGAGAGAGAGAGAGAGAGAGGGGAGGGGGAGTGATTAACTATTTACAACTGTGAATTAACCCTGTGTGCTCGCACTACGGTATGTCATTTGCAGAGGGCCCCCCCTCCCACCCCCACTGTCAGAACCAAGTACATCCCGTCTGCATAATATTTAGTAGCTCTCCCCCTGTAGTGCTTTTGGAGGGAGATCACACACACACACACACACACACACACACACACACACACACACACACACACACACACACACACACACACACACACAGTTCCATAGCCTCTCATGCTCTGGAAAGGGGATAAGTTGTTTGAAGATGTGCAGCTTCCACTTCGCACCAAAAAAGGAGTTTTGTGGCTGGGGCGAGCTGGAGACCCTCTTTCCTCCCTCCGAGGAGATGGGCATGGAGGAGGAGTAGGAGGAGGAGGAGGAGGAGGAGGGGGGTGGAATGGGTGGCAGGCACTGGGGGTGCCACCACACTACAGTCACTGGGGCAGTCGTAAAGTTCCACGCCCCAGCATCAGGCCTCATGCTATCCACGATGTTCCGTAGCCAACAATGGGCGTCGCCATGACACCTTAGCACTCAAAAAACGGTTATCTATTTCTGGCGAAGTTGCGTTGTACTGTATCTATTTTAACGTGAGGGTTGACAGTGCTTACATGTAACATATCATAACGCATAAAAAAGTAAACTTTTCTATTTTATATTGGTTATATATATATATTATGTAGTAGGCTATATCCATGCTGAGGGCAGAATTGTCAACATTTCGAAAGTTATGTCGATAAGTTGAAGCATATTCTAGTTAGTCACTGTGAACGCATGTAAACAGAATGAACAGAAGTTGAAAACAGTAAAGATTTCCGGGTAAAGGAATAAGGTGAATAGAGCCATAGGGCTGCAGCAGTTTCCCCTAGTAGAGATCTCGCAAAGCCAGTTGGCTTCTTTGCCATTTATTGCAATACAACATTCAAGCATCTCTCTCTCTCTCTCTCCCTCTTTCTCTCTCTCCCTCTATCTCTCTCTCTCGCTTTCTCCTTGTCTCTCTCTCTCCAGACGTCCTGCAGAGTTGGAGGCATTGCATTTCTCTTGCATTGCTTCGGTGTCTGTGTGTGGTTAAGTACCCTCATGTCTGAATCTCGTAATGGCTCCCTTGTGCTGGCTGCTGTTAAGTCCGTCAGTGATGAGCGTCCTAGCACAGAGACCCCCTGATGGCCATCACCCACACACACAGCACAGCGGAACCGCTCAGTGGAACACAGATAAAGCAGCTTAGCCCGATTATTTTGACATCCTGTGGTCAGCCCAGACGAGGGATGGGAACCCACCTCAGATTACAGTATTGTGGCTTATCATCACGCACGTACACACACACACACACACACACACACACACACACACACACACACACACACACAATGTGTTCATATTTCATACATCTCCTCATGGTTTTAAGGCCTGTAGGGAGGCTACGTGAGTTGGAGAGAGAGAGCGAAGGAGGGAAAGAGAAAGGGAGGTATAGAGGGAATGAGAGGAAGAGAGAGAGATATAGAGAGAAAGAGAGAGTGAGAGAATCCCAGCCCAGACCCAGCGGTGGGATCGGCTGCCCTTAAATCACTCCTCCCGAGTCTGTGTGTGTGTGTGTGTGTGTGTGTGTTTTCAGAGAATGTGCGGCGGAAGAATGTTAATGTGTAACTGGACTCATGCGAGTCCGACGGCTGGGGAGGAACAGGTGCAGTGGAGTCCAGTTCCCCCAGCTCGCTCCCTCCGTCTTGACCCCTCTCTTTCTCTTTCCATCCCTCTCTCTCTCCCTTTCTCTCTCTCTCTCTCTCTCTATGTTTTGTTTCTCGCAGCTCTGTCCTGCCCTGCTCCAGATGGGCCCTGTCTGGCCTGAGAGAGGTCCAGCTAAACACACATTTCACAACGCATTCTTTCACATCAGGACCAGAGGAGCCAGGGAGGGAGGCAGGGAGGGAGGGAGGGAGGGAGAGGCTAGCGGCTGCCGCCGATGACCTTCAGCCGGGGCATCAGAGGGGGGAACCTGCCGGTGACTCCCCACAGCAGGGCCAAAGACAGGGAGACACCCCTGGTTCCTGCTCCAGCCTACGAGCTCTCAGGCCGGGCCGCAGC
>NC_084996.1:8899431-8941931 GCF_963854185.1 Sardina pilchardus | reverse complement strand
GTGTGCGCACACACACGCACACACACACACACACACACACACACACTCTTATATACATACTAAGTAATGCAAGCGTTCAAACCGTACAAATATGGACTGTCTGTCTATGACAAACTTTTGTTTATACCAAGCGCTCAGTGTGTGGAGGCCAAGAAACACTTAAAACATACCTGCATCTCCTCATCCCTCCTACACACTCCTACACACTGTTCATATTTCTTTCAAAGAGATGACTGGGAGGTGTGTGTGTGTGTGTGTGTGTGTGTGCACTTGTCTTTATCACAAAATGGGAACTTCGACCTGACAAAGTAGTCACAGGGTGGGGACCGCTCGAATGGTGGGGACTTACACTTGGTCCCCATTATGTTTTTCCTTTAGATGAGCCTAGAACAACATTGCCAACTGCCTGGATACAAAATTTAGGTTGGCCCATATGTCATGAAATTTTGAAAATGTGTGTTTTGTGTGTGTTTTGGGGGTGCTCAGCACCGCCTACCCATGATCGTGCACTGTAACTGCATGTCTCTCACACACACACACACATGTGGACATCTACCAATCAGATCCGAGAAATCAGAATATGCAAATGAGTAGATCGCATCATCGAGAAAGACCGCCAGAAAACCAAAATCAGAAGAAGAGGAAGCCATTTTGGGAACAGCAATATTTTTCTACCGTATTTTCACTATTTTATGGAACATCATCCAACTTCACAGATACAAAGTAAGTTTAATCAAATTGCGAGAGTAAATGTTAATTGTAGATCGTCAAATAAGAATGCATGCCTGACTACTGTAAGTGTTAGTATTCAGGGTCAAGGGGAGCACATGTTGCAGCTAGTAACTTATAGCTAAAGAAGGGTAGCACTGCTAGTGTGTGCATCATCGAGAGTAGCACGGTGAATTCCTTAATTATGCACTTGTATAATATGGGTGAAATTGTGAATGCTGAAATAAAGTTATTGATAGTGTTCTATGTGCATGTAGATATCACACGTCTCATACCTAGTCCCATTTTGACATTACAAAGAAGGTAAGTATAACTGTTTTCAGAAAATGTAATGTCGGACTTCTTTTGACTAGCAGCTAATCGTCATTTTCTCAAACTTCAGATGTAGGACAACCATGCCAGCAACAACAAAAGGTAAATATCTATTACGAGCTTACTGTACCAGTTTATACACATTAACTCGAAATGTTTGAACTAAGAAAACAAATGAGGGCGGGTGAAGTCAAAAGGCTACTAAATGCATGGTGGGTTAGCAATGGTACATTTTGTCAGGTCTTTTTATTAATTTATTTAATTTTGTATCTGTATGCAGTTTCAAAGCAGTTGGTGATAGTTGTGGTTGTTGTTAATTTGACTACATATTGTGTTTTTATGCCTTACTCTTAAGACATACTTTCACAAAACCTGGTGTTATATCGGTTATAGGAATTGCTAACTAAACTAGCAAACTAGGTAGCGTTTACGTCGGCATCTTTCTAGAGCCAGCATAATGTGCTAGCTATTGCGAACTTGGTGCTCATTTAGTTAGCAACACTTCATTTCCCTTGAAGGAATAACTTATTTTGTCCAAATGTGGTAAACTGACACGATACAAATCGTTTAATATAAATGTCTACAGATTAACATGCTACGACGAAGACGAAATCCCTTGCACGAAGCGCGTGACCATGCATGTAATTGCAGAGACACTGAAATGCTGGAGGCGAAGTTCATTAGCCCTCAAAAAGGTATGTTATATTTGAAACTGGAAACAGGAGGAAAACAGAAATGTTTGCTAACAGCTCAAAACGATGTTAAACGTATTCCTCCACAATGCGCTATTTTAAAAACTAGCTTTCTGCAGGCAAGCAGTGTCATATTCAAGTTCACAGGCTACGGCAATTTGTTTGTTCAAGTAGCAGCTAATTCTGCGCTGGTAACTTTTGTTTAAACTTTGGTCGTTGGCATGTTTGTACTTCTGCGCTGGTTTCGTTGAGTTGTGTAAGATGCAGTATAAAGTTAAAGCGTTCTCATACAAGTAGTTCGCCGACATGCTGCAAACATTTAACATGTCCCTGCTCGATATTGGTAAGAATACCGGTATGCTTAATTCATGTGTCAGGCCTTGCGCTGTTTGTGTACACTGAGCAAAGATCACAGTAATTTGTGTGTGAACTGTGTTTAGGACTGAACCGTGGATAAATTCGGCATTAATAAATTGTCTCCTTCACATGCGGCGAAGGCATATGTAGCACAGACAAGCTCACATGGCGCTGTGAAATTTTGTTTTGGTTGTTGGCATGTTTGTTTCATGCATAAATGCTGGCGACGTGATGTCGGGTATAATTATATATCAAGCCAGACGTAATCATGCCTGTGTATGCGCATGACTACATGTCATTTGACTAAGATTTTCAGTTATTCATGCACAAGCGTTCATGTAAGCTAGCCTCAGCCTGGCTTGCAGCATCACAGGAAGTATACGGGCGGGAGGCTAATAGGCTACACCTGTTGAGAGTTAGCCTACATTCTGCGAATCATTTAACAACTAGCTTTCTGCAGGCAGGCAGTGTCATTCAAGTTCAGACTACAGCAATTTGTTTGTTCAAGTAATTCTGCGCTGGTTTCGTTGAGTTTTGTGTAAGTTGCAGTATAAAGTTAAAGCGTTCTCATGTAAGCAGTTTGCCGACAGGCTGCAAACATTTAACAACATGTCCCCGCTCGATATTGGTAAGAATATGCTTAATTTATGTATCAAGCCTTGCGCTGTTTGTGTACACTGAGCGAAGTTAACTGTAATTTGCGTGTGAACAGTATTTAGGATTGAACCGTGGATAAATTCGGCATTAACAAATTGTCTCGTTCACATGCGGTGAAAACAGAAATGTTTGCTAACAGCTCAAAACGATGTTAAATATGCTCAGTTCTGTCTTGCGATCTACTTATTCCTCCACAAGGCGCTGTGTTAAAAATTAGCTTTCTGCTGGCAAGCAGTGTCATATTCAAGTTCACAAGCTACAGCAATTTGTTTGTTCAAGTAATTCTGAGCTGGTTTCGTTGAGTTGTGTAAGTTGAAGTATAAAGTTAAAGCGCTCTCATGTACAAGTAGTTCGCCGACATGCTGCAAACATTTAACAACATGTCCCCGCTCGATATTGGTAAGAATATGCTTATGTGTCAGGCCTTGCGCTGTTTGTGTACACTGAGCAAAGATCACAGTAATTTGTGTGTGAACAGTGTTTAGGACTGAACCGTGGATAAATTCGGCATTAATAAATTGTCTCGTTCACGTGCAGTGAAGGCATATGTAGCACAGACAAGCTCAAATGGCGCTGTGAAATTTTGTTTAAACTTTGGTTGTTGGCATGTTTGTTTTATGCGTAAATGCTGGCGACGCGATGTCGGGTATAATTACATTCATATCAAGCCAGACGTAATCATGCCTGTGTATGCGCATGACTACATGTCATTTGACTAAGATTTTCAGTTATTCATGCACAAGCGTTCATGTAAGCTAGCCTCAGCCTGGCTTGCAGCATCACATCATTTAACAACTAGCTTTCTGCAGGCAGGCAGTGTCATTCAAGTTCAGACTACAGCAATTTGCTACATGAAAACGCTTAACTTTATACTGCAACTTACACAACACTCAACGAAACCAGCGCAGAATTACTTGAACAAACAAATTGCTGTAGTCTGAACTTGATCATGCTTGCGTTCATGTAGGCTACACCTGTTGAGAGTTCGCCTGAAATGGGTAAACTGTAGATATCAACTTGAAACTTTCACAGTTGTTTACTCACATTAAGGCAAATAATTTTTGTATTGCAAGTTTTCTGAAATGTGATGTTTAGATATGCAAATTAGACTACTTTTACTTAAATATGCAATAATTTGCATATATTTCTAGAACACTAAATCTGAACAATAGGTACAGTCAGCTTCAAAATAATTGCTGCATTTTGCTTGTATATTGGATGCCAAAATACAATGGGAATATTAGATATCACTTCATATCACCTCAGAAATGAGGATATCAAGTCAAGTCAAAATCAATGTGTTTCAATGGAAGTACATTATAGAACAAATGATTGTCAATGATATGGTATGATGGAAGTATCTCAATGCATCCCAGGTCACTTGATATGTTGTCTAAAGGTCAATATCTTCCTTATGTGACTTGGCATGCATTGAGATACTTCCATCATGGGATTGTTCTGAGGGTTTTTTGTTTGTGATTATTTTTTGGTGAAACATTGTAGTCTTATAGACACCTCCTGCGCACCAGTGCTATGTGGGAAAAGGTTATCTGCCAGGCCTAAGTTTATATGCTCATGTATGCTGATGAAGTTTTTTGTACATTTCCGACCCACATTCTGTTTTTTTCAGGCCGTGGTGTCTTTACCTTAGCACCATTCCAGCAGGGTGATTTTGTGGTTGAATACAGAGGAGTAATCATTGATGCAGCAGAAGCTCATTATAGGAGGAAAATCTACCATAAACATTGGTGTGTCTTTTTGTTTGACTTTAAATGGAAAGGCAAATGGTGGTGGTAAGTTTTTAACAATTTCCAGAGATCTTACTAAATGTACTAAATGGATAGAAAAAAAACCCTCAAACTCTTAATTGTTTAACTCTTAAGGGAGTTAGAAAATTAGCCTATTCCTCAAAAAATTGGAGTGTTCCCTCAAATTGCTCTTGTTGATTTTAATGCATTTTCCAGCATTGACGCAGCATTGGAAGACAACAGTCTTGGGAGATTGGTGAACAACGACCATAAGACTCCTAATTGCCGCATGAAGTTAATTGAGGTTGATCGTAAACCACATCTCTGTTTGTTCGCCCTCCGTGATATTTGCCAAAGAGAGGAGATCACTTATGATTATGGCGGAACAGACTGGCCATGGAGAAATGAGGTGAGATCTAGCAGCGTTAGCAATTTCTGTTTAGAATAATAACTTTATTAGATTTAAATTACAATAATGGCATTCCTCGATTTCTGTGTACTACCTTTCAGTTTACAAACACCTGTACTTAGCTTGCACAGTTTTATTAATGACTATCCCAACCTGTAAGTGATCCTTTTCTTAGTTAGCGTGCTTCCATCCAACTTTCTAATGCACATTGTATCTATTCGAATAAGAAATCCCAGTTGGAAACAATGTGAAATGCACATCAAGAATTCGAATGCACATCAATAGTTGATTTGCTAGAGGGGGGTGGATCAACTCTCGATGCGCATGAGGTATAATGCTATTAAAGTTGATGTGCTCTCTTTGCTTGTTCCCGTAGAATAAAACAAATTGAATTAACACACCGGTGCACAGTTGTTTCGCTGACGCCAAAGTTTTCACTAACAACTCTGTATTCAGCACCCGTCGCAAGTTTATACAACTAGTGCAGTGCCTGTTCAAACGTGCCATTCCTGAAGAAAACCTGTAGCCCAATTACATGCTTGTAGTTATGCCTGCTTTAACCCCCCCCCCCCGTCAGACATGGGGCGACCACCACACATTGCCTTCTAATCTGTGGGAAACACTGCAATGGATACAGTTTATAGCATATATGCACTGTTTTTAAAAAAGATACAAATGTAAGTGCAAGGTGAAAGTGTTTAGAAGGTTGTTATGACTGATGGTCTATTCATAACGTACATGTTAACACTTTGTGTACATGTCTTTCTCTTCTTATCAAGGGTGATGATGCCACTTGCAGCCTGGAAACTGTGCCTTCTACCAGTGATCTCTCAACATGTGCCACTCAGGTAAGACAATCAGTCTTTGTCAAATTCTGCTTCACAATACTATTTCCACAACAGGCATTCATTAGTTAGGCTAGGGCCACAGTGATGGCGCTGGTGCTTACGCCTCATGTGAAACTAGTTTCTACAGCTATCCTTCTGCTCACTGTAACATAACTCCTGGAGCTGTGCATAAACTATTGCTAAATAGCTAGTTAGCCACTAATCTCAATTGCATGCAACTTTTACTGTATCATACTAGGAGAGAGTAAATGCAAGGAAGAAAGAAACCATTCTTGTCCTCTCACCAGAGAGGCTGCTTGTATGTCAGTTAGCACTACATTGCTAGCCTAAGTAACCTTAGCAATGGATACAGTTTATAGCATATATGCACTGTTTTTAAAAAAGATACAAATGTAAGTGCAAGGTGAAAGTGTTTAGAAGGTTGTTATGACTGATGGTCTATTCATAACGTACTTGTTAACACTTTGTGTACATGTCTTTCTCTTCTTATCAAGGGTGATGATGCCACTTGCAGCCTGGAAAATGTGCCTTCTACCAGTGATTTCCCAACATGTGCCACTCAGGTAACATAATCATGATGTTTCTGTTAGCACTACATAGCCAGCCTAAGTAATGTGACCTATGGGTAGTTTATAGCATACAATTTCTTCCCCTTTGTCTTACAATATATGTAGTCTTTGTTTTCACTTGGTTCCCACAACTGATATTTTATTTGACATCAGCTTGCGCCTTACTATCCTATTGAAGCTGAGTGTATGCCGGGACTTTTTGAATTTGATCAGTTGGTCCCCACAACTGATGTTTCATCCTACCTCACTTTGATTCTACCTGTTTTATTGAAGTGTGTGTAGAACCGCTTCAGATGCCTTTAGTTGGTCCCCACAACTTTGTGTGTGTAGGACTTTTTCAATTGGTCCCCACAACTGATGTTTCATCCTACCTCACTTTGATTCTACCTGTTTTATTGAAGTGTGTGTAGAACCGTTACAGATGCCTTTAGTTGGTCCCCACAACTTTGTGTGTGTAGGACTTTTTCAATTGGTCCCCACAACTGATGTTTTATCCTACCTTTCTTGATTCTACCTGTTTTATTGAAGTGTGTGTAGAACCGCTTCAGATGCCTTTAGTTGGTCCCCACAACTTTGTGTGTGTAGGACTTTTTCAATTGGTCCCCACAACTGATGTTTCATCCTACCTCACTTTGATTCTACCTGTTTTATTGAAGTGTGTGTAGAACCGTTACAGATGCCTTTAGTTGGTCCCCACAACTTTGTGTGTGTAGGACTTTTTCAATTGGTCCCCACAACTGATGTTTTATCCTACCTTTCTTGATTCTACCTGTTTTATTGAAGTGTGTGTAGAACCGCTTCAGATGCCTTTAGTTGGTCCCCACAACTTTGTGTGTGTAGGACTTTATCAATTGGTCCCCACAACTGATGTTTTATCCTACCTCACTTTGATTCTACCTGTTTTATTGAAGTGTGTGTAGAACCGCTTCAGATGCCTTTAGTTGGTCCCCACAACTTTGTGTGTGTAGGACTTTTTCAATTGGTCCCCTCAACTGATGTTTTATCCTACCTCACTTTGATTCTACCTGTTTTATTGAAGTGTGTGTAGAACCGCTTCAGATGCCTTTAGTTGGTCCCCACAACTTTGTGTGTGTAGGACTTTTTCAATTGGTCCCCACAACTGATGTTTCATCCTACCTCACTTTGATTCTACCTGTTTTATTGAAGTGAAGTGTGTGTAGAACCGTTACAGATGCCTTTAGTTGGTCCCCACAACTTTGTGTGTGTAGGACTTTTTCAATTGGTCCCCACAACTGATGTTTTATCCTACCTTTCTTGATTCTACCTGTTTTATTGAAGTGTGTGTAGAACCGCTTCAGATGCCTTTAGTTGGTCCCCACAACTTTGTGTGTGTAGGACTTTTTCAATTGGTCCCCACAACTGATGTTTCATCCTACCTCACTTTGATTCTACCTGTTTTATTGAAGTGTGTGTAGAACCGTTACAGATGCCTTTAGTTGGTCCCCACAACTTTGTGTGTGTAGGACTTTTTCAATTGGTCCCCACAACTGATGTTTTATCCTACCTTTCTTGATTCTACCTGTTTTATTGAAGTGTGTGTAGAACCGCTTCAGATGCCTTTAGTTGGTCCCCACAACTTTGTGTGTGTAGGACTTTATCAATTGGTCCCCACAACTGATGTTTTATCCTACCTCACTTTGATTCTACCTGTTTTATTGAAGTGTGTGTAGAACCGCTTCAGATGCCTTTAGTTGGTCCCCACAACTTTGTGTGTGTAGGACTTTTTCAATTGGTCCCCTCAACTGATGTTTTATCCTACCTCACTTTGATTCTACCTGTTTTATTGAAGTGTGTGTAGAACCGCTTCAGATGCCTTTAGTTGGTCCCCACAACTTTGTGTGTGTAGGACTTTTTCAATTGGTCCCCACAACTGATGTTTCATCCTACCTCACTTTGATTCTACCTGTTTTATTGAAGTGAAGTGTGTGTAGAACCGTTACAGATGCCTTTAGTTGGTCCCCACAACTTTGTGTGTGTAGGACTTTTTCAATTGGTCCCCACAACTGATGTTTTATCCTACCTTTCTTGATTCTACCTGTTTTATTGAAGTGTGTGTAGAACCGCTTCAGATGCCTTTAGTTGGTCCCCACAACTTTGTGTGTGTAGGACTTTATCAATTGGTCCCCACAACTGATGTTTTATCCTACCTCACTTTGATTCTACCTGTTTTATTGAAGTGTGTGTAGAACCGCTTCAGATGCCTTTAGTTGGTCCCCACAACTTTGTGTGTGTAGGACTTTTTCAATTGGTCCCCTCAACTGATGTTTTATCCTACCTCACTTTGATTCTACCTGTTTTATTGAAGTGTGTGTAGAACCGCTTCAGATGCCTTTAGTTGGTCCCCACAACTTTGTGTGTGTAGGACTTTTTCAATTGGTCCCCACAACTGATGTTTCATCCTACCTCACTTTGATTCTACCTGTTTTATTGAAGTGAAGTGTGTGTAGAACCGTTACAGATGCCTTTAGTTGGTCCCCACAACTTTGTGTGTGTAGGACTTTTTCAATTGGTCCCCACAACTGATGTTTTATCCTACCTTTCTTGATTCTACCTGTTTTATTGAAGTGTGTGTAGAACCGCTTCAGATGCCTTTAGTTGGTCCCCACAACTTTGTGTGTGTAGGACTTTTTCAATTGGTCCCCACAACTGATGTTTCATCCTACCTCACTTTGATTCTACCTGTTTTATTGAAGTGTGTGTAGAACCGCTACAGATGCCTTTAGTTGGTCCCCACAACTTTGTGTGTGTAGGACTTTTTCAATTGGTCCCCACAACTGATGTTTTACAGTCCCTCAACTTTAAGTGTTTGGCACAGGGATGGAAATTAACCATTTTCCACCTGCCACTGTGGCAGGTAGATTTTAAAATCTACCAGCCACTCAACATTTTTACCAGCCAATGTATATTCAACCGTTCTATACATTATACTGCCAAGTAGAGATGTAACGGTATGAAAATTTAACCCCACGGTTATAGTGACCAAAATTATCACGGTTTTCGGTATTATCGCGGTATTGTGTTCAATAAGAAAGCACTGATAGGCCTACACAAGCTGAAATAGTGTGACACTGTCTTACATTACAAAAACATAGGCAAAACCTTATTGCCTTAAGCTGGATACAGATCATTCAGAGCAGTGGCAATCCCATCTCTGCTCAACCCTGCTCAGAAAATGGCTTGTCTTGTTTCTATTTCATATTTGAATACACTTTATACATTTTGTTAACAATTTATAGCATATGCATAATTACTCAAAATATTCAGTAATTTGAATACTTCTTATTGATTACACTTGTCTTTAATGATAATCAGGGGTGATGTGTAGGTCTAAGTGAGTGCCTGTCACTTTAAGAAGTACGTGAACATAAATAGGTTTCATTTGGTTTTAGGAAAATCATGCATAGTTCAAGGATACATGTTTTTTCATGAAATAGCGTGAATATTCAAAAAAACTAAGAAGGTAAGGAGAATATTTCTGGCGTCATAGAAAAGATAAGTGTCTTCCAATGTTAACTTCTATGATTTAGGTAGGTTACCGTGGTAGCCTATGGCATTGTGAGTTGTCCCGTTCACTTTTTCTTTGGTCATGTTTAATTGGCTGGGTGCTTAACTACCATGACTTGGAGTTTGGTATATGTGTTATATATCCAATGTATTTCCTACCTAAACGTATTAACCGGTAGCCTCATTGTAAATGTATAGTCAATAGTTGTAGGCTATCTAGCTGCCACGTTAACTGGAAGAGTAGGCTAGGCTGACGCAATGAGAGGCGCGCCGTTCCAGAATGTTTGTTGTGATCGTCATGTCCATCGATGTTGAGGATTATTGATAGCCTTCAAGGCGTGTGTTCTTATCTCTCTGGCAACTGGTAATATTCTGATGAAATAAACAACTTGAAGTAGAAGTAGGCTAGTTGCTTACCCGCCACAGTGGCGGATGGGTTGACGACATATTTCAACCGCCAGCGCGCAAAACTACACGCATTTGGCGGGTGGTGGGTGGCTAATTTTCATCCCTGGTTTGGCAGTAGCTGATAACCTGACTCTCGCCAGATCCTTGTAGTTCGCTGTCTGCTTCACACAAGGATCTGGGACTTCTCGATAGGAGATGTATTTCTGAAGGCGGGGCCTTGTAAAACATCCTTGCATGTGATTTGATAAACCACTTGTCTGTTATCTTGAATGACGTGCTAGGCTTCTTCAAGCTCTTGCCAAACCCGGTCGGAAGAAGAGTAAAAACATCCTTGCCACCAATAAATGTCTTAAACCATTCTCTGTTCATCTTTTAAAGAATGAATACTCGATAGATTCGACAAAATGGTTGAAATAGCAGAATCAATGTCAGCACAAGACTCCTTGTTGCGTGCCGCCATTGTTGTTTGAATCCAACACTCGCTTCGGGGCTCCTGATTGGTTCATCATTTTTTGCTCCCTGGAAGGAGTTTGGTTTGCCCTCGAGTCCAGACCCTTGTGTGGAGCTCAGCGAAACGCCTCTGGTGGAGCATGGCGGAACTACAGGGGTCTGGCGAGAGTCAGGCTAAGTAGCTGAGTGTATTCCGTGCCTTTTTAATGGGGTGGTTCAGGATTCTAGACATAGGACCTCATTTTCAAGTTAGCAAGTGTGATATTTATCAGTGGAGACTGTTTTGTCCAGTCCTTCTAGTTGCAGAGTTGCAAGTCAACAGCGTGTTAGCCTGCCAGTAAAAACAGTTTTACCCACTCCACAGTGCACCTGAGGTATATAAAATATATGCAAATGTCTGTGTTGACGGAATACTGTTGGAAATAAAACTGCCCTTGCATTGCATTGCAATAGTTATACTTTGTTCCCTGAAGTCGGTAGTAGGCATATAAGCAATGGCAGCGGCGGACTGATATTACCTAGGCTACTAGGTGTCCCGATTAGAGTGCGCTCTCTGTTTACTTTTCGGCTCAGTACTACTAACCGGAGCAGGTAAAATTCCGCCGCTGCTTAGAAACTGGTCCCTCAAAATTTAATGCGATCATTGAAATGCAAGGATAGAATGATGTTAGAAATAAAACTATCGATGTAAAACTCTGTATTGATAGTCTGGCATTATATTCTTATTGGCATTGGCTGTACTGTGGAGTGGGTAAGACTCTTTTTGGTGGCAGCCTAACATACTGATGACTTGCGCTAGTCTAGCACCTGCGAGTTCTGCAGCTGGAAGGATCGGATGACACATGTTCGAAACGATCTCCACTGATAAATATCACACTGGCTAACTTGGAAGTGAAGGTCCTATGTCCAAAATCCTCAACCACCCCTTTAAATTCCTTCGTATGGCCTTCACAACTGATCATTTATTCTACCTCAGCTTGCTATGCATTGTCATATTGAAGTTGAATATGTTTGTGTGAAGGGTTTGTAGATTTGTTTTAAAGATTTCTTTCACTTTGTTCCCACAAATAATGTTTTATCCTTTCTTAACTTGCTTCTAATTATCATATTGAAGTCAGGTTTGTGTGTAGGGCCTTCACGGTTTCTTGCACCTGTTGCCCATGACTCATGTCAAATAAAATAAAGAAAGAATGCCAATCTAAGTGCAAGGTGAAAGTGTTTAGAAGGTTGGTATGACTGACAGTCTATTCATAACGTACATGTTAACACTTTGTGTACATGTCTTTCTCTTCTTATCAAGGGTGATGATTCCACTTGCAGCCTGGAAAATGTGCCTTCTACCAGTGATTTCCCAACCAGTGATCTCTCAACATGTGCCACTCAGGTAAGACAATCAGTCTTTGCCTGTTGTGGAAATAGTATTGTGAAGCAGAATTTGACATTCATTAGTTAGGCTAGGGCCACAGTGATGGCGCTGGTGCTTACGCCTCATGTGAAACTAGTTTCTACAGCTATCCTTCTGCTCACTGTAACATAACTCCTGGAGCTGTGCATAAACTATTGCTAAATAGCTAGTTAGCCACTAATCTCAATTGCATGCAACTTTTACTGTATCATACTAGGAGAGAGTAAATGCAAGGAAGAAAGAAACCATTCTTGTCCTCTCACCAGAGAGGCTGCTTGTATGTCTGTTAGCACTACATTGCTAGCCTAAGTAACCTTAGCAATGGATACAGTTTATAGCATATATGCACTGTTTTTAAAAAAGATACAAATGTAAGTGCAAGGTAAAAATGTTTAGAAGGTTGTTTTGACTGACAGTCTATTCATAACGTACATGTTAACACTTTGTGTACATGTCTTTCTCTTCTTATCAAGGGTGATGATGCCACTTGCAGCCTGGAAAATGTGCCTTCTACCAGTGATTTCCCAACCAGTGATCTCTCAACATATGCCACTCAGGTAAGATAATCAGTCTTTGCCTGTTGTGGAATTTGACATTCATTAGTTAGGCTAGGGCCACAGTGATGGCGCTGGTGTTTACGCCTCATGTGAAACTAGTTTCTACAGCTATCCTTCTGCTCACTGTAACATAACTCCTGGAGCTGTGCATAAACTATTGCTAAATAGCTAGTTAGCCACTAATCTCAATTGCATGCAACTTTTATTGCATCATACTAGGAGAGAGTAAATGCAAGGAAGAAAGAAACCATTCTTGTCCTCACCAGAGAGGCTGCTTGTATGTCTGCTAGCACTACATTGCTAGCCTAAGTAACTTTAGCAATGGATACAGTTTATAGCATAAATGCACTGCTTTTTAAAAAAGATACAAATGTAAGTGCAAGGTGAAAATGTTTAGAAGGTTGTTTTGACTGACAGTCTATTCATAACGTACATGTTAACACTTTGTGTACATGTCTTTCTCTTCTTATCAAGGGTGATGATGCCACTTGCAGCCTGGAAAATGTGCCTTCTACCAGTGATTTCCCAACATGTGCCACTCAGGTAACATAATCATGATGTTTCTGTTAGCACTACATAGCCAGCCAAAGTAACGTGACCTGTGGGAAGTTTATAGCATACAATTTCTTCCCCTTTGTCTTACAATATATGTAGTCTTTGCTTTTACTTGGTTCCCACAACTGATATTTTATTTGACATCAGCTTGCGTCTTACTATCCTATTGAAGCTGAGTGTATGCCGGGACTTTTTGAATTTGATTAGTTGGTCCCCACAACTTTGTGTGTGTAGGACTTTTTCAATTGGTCCCCACAACTGATGTTTTATCCTACCTTTCTTGATTCTACCTGTTTTATTGAAGTGTGTGTAGAACCGCTACAGATGCCTTTAGTTGGTCCCCACAACTTTGTTTGTGTAGGACTTTTTCAATTGGTCCCCATAACTGATGTTTCACCCTACCTCGCTTTGATTCTACCTGTTTTATTGAAGTGAAGTGTGTGTAGAACCGTCACAGATGCCTTTAGTTGGTCCCCACAACTTTGTGTGTGTAGGACTTTTTCAATTGGTCCCCACAACTGATGTTTTACAGTCCCTCAACTTTAAGTGTTTGGCACAGGGATGGAAATTAACTTTTTTTCCACCTGCCACTGTGGCAGGTAGATTTTAAAATCTACCAGCCACTCAACATTTTTACCAGCCAATATATATTCAACCGCTCTATACATTATACTGCCAAGTAGAGATGTAACGGTATGAAAATTTAACCCCAAGGTTATAGTGACCAAAATTATCACGGTTTTCGGTATTATCGCGGTATTGTGTTCAATAAGAAAGCACTGATAGGCCTACACAAGCTGAAATAGTGTGACACTGTCTCTTACATTACAAAAATATAGGCAAAACCTTATTGCCTTAAGCCTGATACAGATCATTCAGAGCAGTGGCAATCCCATCTCTGCTCAACCCTGCTCAGAAAATGGCTTGTCTTGTTTCTATTTCATAATTGAATACACTTAATACATTTTGTCAACAATTTATAGCATATGCATAATTATTAATATTCAGTAATTTGAATACTTCTTATGGATTACACTTGTCTTTAATGATATACAGGGGGGTGATATGTAGGTCTAATTGAGTGCATGTCACTTTAAGAAGTACGTGAACATAAATAGGTTTCATTCGGTTTTAGGAAAATCATGCATAGTTCAAGGATACATGTTTTCATATAATAGCGTGAATGTTCAAAAAAACTAAGAAGGTAAGGAGAATATTTCTGGCGTCATAGAAAAGATAAGTGTCTTCCAATGTTAACTTCTATGATTTAGGTAGGTTACCGTGGTAGCCTATGGTATTGTGAGTTGTCCCGTTCACTTTTTCCTTGGTCATGTTTAATTGGCTGGGTGCTTAACTACCATGACTCGGAGTTTGGTATATCTGTTATATATATCCAATGTATTTCCTACCTAAACGTATTAACCGGTAGCCTCATTGTAAATGTATAGTCAATAGTTGTAGGCTATCTAGCTGCCACGTTAACTGGAAGAGTAGGCCAGGCTGACGCAATGAGAGGCGCGCCGTTCCAGAATGTTTGTTGTGATCGTCATGTCCATCGATGTTGAGGATTATTGATAGCCTACAAGGCGTGTGTTCTTATCTCTGTGGCAACTGGTAATATTCTGATGAAATAAACAACTTGAAGTAGAAGTAGGCTAGTTGCTTACCCGCCACAGTGGCGGGTGGGTTGACATATTTCAACCACCAGCGCGCAAAACTACATGCATTTGGCGGGTGGTGGGTGGCTAATATCCATCCCTGGTTTGGCAGTAGCTGAGTGTATTCCGTGCCTTTTTAATGGGGTGGTTCAGGATTCTAGACATAGGACCTCATTTTCAAGTTAGCAAGCGTGATATTTATCAGTGGAGACTGTTTTGTCCTGTCCTTCTAGTTGCAGAGTTGCAAGTCAACAGTGTGTTAGCCTGCCAGTAAAAACAGTTTTACCCACTCCACAGTGCACCTGAGGTATATAAAATATATGCAAATGTCTGTGTTGATGGAATACTGTTACAAATAAAACTACCCTTGCATTGCATTGCAATAGTTATACTTTGTTCCCTGAAGTCGGTAGTAGGCATATAAGCAATGGCAGCGGCGGACTGATATTACCTAGGCTACTAGGTGTCCTGATTAGAGTGCGCTCTCCGTTTACTTTTCGGCTCAGTAACTAACCGGAGCAGGTAAAATTCCGCCGCTGCTTAGAAACTGGTCCCTCAAAATTTAATGCGATCATTGAAATGCAAGGATAGAATGATGTTAGAAATAAGTGCAAGGTGAAAGTGTTTAGAAGGTTGGTATGACTGACAGTCTATTCATAACATACATGTTAACACTTTGTGTACATGTCTTTCTCTTCTTATCAAGGGTGAGGATGCCACTTGCAGCCTGGAAAATGTGCCTTCTACCAGTGATTTCCCAACCAGTGATCTCTCAACATGTGCCACTCAGGTAACATAATCAGTCTTTGCCTGTTTTGGAAGTAGTATTGTTATTGTTGGTTAGTTTCTGCGGCTACCGTTCTGGTCACTAGCATATCTCCTTGAGCTGTATGTAAACTATTGCTAGTTAGCCACTAATTTCAATTAGTTCATCCCTCTTGAAGAGTAAAATGTAATGCAGAGAGAAACGATTCCATCTTCTTAGAGAGGCTGCTTGTGTGTTTGTTAGCACTACGTAGCTAGCCTAAGGCCCTAAGTAACGTATCCTATGGGTACAGATTTTAGCATACAGTTGATTCCCTTTTGTTTTACGATATATGTGATCTTTGCTTTCATTTGGTTCCCACAATATTTTATTTGACATCAACTTAAGCTTAGTGTATGCTGGGGCTTTTTTAAAATTCTATCAGTTTATTTTATCCTACATAACTTTGACACGCCATTGAACTCCCAACTTAGCAAACACCACTTTAATGTGAACTTTGCAACCACCATAGAAACCAATGTGATTACTAGAGATGCACCGATGAGACATGCCGATTCTATGCCGGTCAAATGCACTCGCATGCTGCAAATGTAACAACACCCAGCTTAGTTTGCAAAGTTTGAAGAAGCTAGCAACCAGGTCACTCAGGGCTGGATGTCGGGCTACAAAGAAAGCGCTAATAGGCTACCGAGTTTTTCTATGCAGCGAACGCTGTGCTTTGCCATATTTCGTAGAATTTACTAAGCTGTCACTTCATTAGGCTACGTAAACATTGCTCATGACCGCCCGTCCCCAGCGCTAATTGCGTGCCTACAGCTGAACCACAAGTGCAGCTGAACGTAGATAACCGATTGTGACTTAAGACTAGATTAGACTTAAAGAAGAAAGACATTTAATGACCTTAATAATGGAATGGCTGTGTTCCATTTACCGGTTCCATTTCTTTAACAGTCATTTCATTATTGATAAGTTGATTACATTTAGGGCCCTATAATTTCCGCGATGCAGAGAACGCGGACGGAATCACGGAATCTGCACATGAAAACGGAATTCTCTTATGAAAGAGAATTCCGGAATTTGCAGATATTTTGTTGACACGTTCAATAAACCTTTTAAATGATTATTCCTTCTCGTGTATCAGTCTAAAGCAACAAGCGCAGAAAGGTCTCTACCTAAACCGTGGCCAAATATGTAATTGCTAAACATGTTAACTTTGTAACCGTCTCGAATATTCAAGTTCACGTTGAGTTCGTTGATGGATGCATCGAAGCGAGTGGCTCCTCTTAAGCCAGCCAACGGTGGCAAGTGCAACACAACTGACAGTTGTTTGCTAATTATCGGGGTAAACAATTCCCCAACGACTTCTCTGAGTCTGGACAACAACTGTTTTGTAAGTTTTGTCAATCACAATTGACTGGACCCTCAAAGACACAGCGACCATATGAAATCGAAAGTTCATCTCTAGAACAAAGCTATCGGAACGACGTGTCTTATCACCCTTTTGCATATATGCTGTATGCGTCACTTAATATTAATTTATTTACAAACTAAGACAGCGAATTCGCTCAGAAACGCAAGCACCCAAACCATAACTGTATCTATATTAGCTATGTACCAGAAATGTTTTTTTACCTTGACTCGAAGAGCTGTAAACAAGTCTGTAGGCTATACAAAACCGCTTGGAGCTCCAGCCAGGCTATATGAAACTTTAGCATAGACCTGGTTTCTACAAATATTCTACTAGCCTAGAATACTTAAATAAATAAATAGATAGATTGATAAAAACAATGCATTTTTTCAGCAAGTAGTACAGTACTGCTCACTGACAAGTCTTTTACTGAGCTCAATAGGCCTACCAAGTGCCTTACCATCATGTAGTTGTAGTTTAAGTTGTTAAAAAATATATTTTCAGTTACTGTACATAATAAAAGTGCCCTTTTGGATCTAGATTTACCGCTTAGTTATGGCCATTTAATTGAAACTCATTTTTGGCCAATGAGTTGTTGAATGTTTGGATGCATTTTGAATGTGCTTTGCTGAATATGTTAACTGTTAACTAAATTGTGAGGGTTTTTTGTTGAGTTTTAAAGGTCAAAACTGCTTAGGAGTAAAAAGAAAAGCAAAAATCCGAAAACGCTAAAAAGAAATCCGAAAAAACGGAATTTGGGAAAAAATAAAACTGATTTCATAGGGCCCTATACATTTCTATATTTACATGTTCTATTAAAAAGAAACTATGCAGGATTGGCGATTTCATCTCCGGTTTCGTTTTTTTTTTCCGCTTGTTTTATGCTTACATATTTCTCTGCAGAGCTTCCTTGACAGCTTTAGCGTGTATATTTATACATATAGGCTATATATAAATTGCAAGCGTGGTTCTTCTTGTTCCTTACGCGTCTCAGCTTTCCAGATGTAAACAAGGAGCGATTGCCTCCTGAACAAACTGCAAGGTTGCAATAGCGGATAGGGACACTGGGGGCGGGAGGAAATATTACTGTTTTTGATAAAACTGGTCAGTCAAGCAAAACAACGATTTCTAAGTGATTTTATGACTATGATAAAGTTGCATAGGGTCTCTTTAAATAAAAGAGATAAAATAACTATTTGTGTGTGTGGTGTTGGTTAGAAGAAATGAAATCGGAATCGGCAGGTCAAACTCTATGAAAAATCGGAATCAACCCAAAATTGCAATCGGTGCATCTCTAGTGATTACCCTATCAACCAGCATAGCATCCACTTTATTTGGTATAGTAACCACCATATGTACCCTAGCAACTCTATAATAACGGTCATAATTATCCTAGCTATAACCTAGCCACCAGCAATGTAATGTACACCTTGCAATCACCATAGCAATTGCTTTTTTGGCATAGCATTCACCATTTGTATCTTGGTAACACCCTAGCAGCTATCTTAATTACCCTAGCAACCACCAATATAATGTCGACCTGTCAACCTTGCAATCACCATAATAAGTAACATGATTAACCTACCACCCAGTTTAGCAAAGGCTTTATTTGGCATAGCAACCGTCACATGTTCCCTAGCATCACCCTAGCAACCATCTTAATTACCACAGGGTGGGAATTATACCGCGGCCATGGCCGCCGTTACCCTACGCTTTGGCCTTCATGCCCTGTGAATAAAAACCCATTGTAAGGCCACAGTGGCCTTTGTGCCCCTGTAGGGATTGCCAGCCGCTCCGTATAATACAGAATCGTCCCGTATTTGACACAAAAAGGTCTTGTTCCGTATTGCAATTGACCGTTCACAAAACCACGCCCTCGAACGGCCATTGTCCAATCGTAGCTCAGCAACGGTAACAAAGTAGAAGGATGCCCGTCAAACATTGCGAATTCTGCAAGACGGTGCAATGATGCGCCTATGGCACGAGAAAGTCATACACCAGGTACCCCAAAAGTTTAGAGGGAGGGGGCGTTTTTTTCGCCTTTCCAAAGCCCAAAATCCAAGTGGAAAGATGCCTACAATGGATTAAGCGGCGTGGGAGACCTCAATACTAAATGTCTCAAAGATTCATAACTTTCCATATCAGAACGACACCCATCACCTACAGTAGCCTATGTGGCACTTAGTGTCGCTAATTTGGAAAGTTAATTCTATCACCCTCTTACATGTATGTGGCACTTAATCTCTTTACACACTACGGCGGATTCGTAAAGAAACACAAGCACCCACACCTAGTGTATCTAAATTAGCTACCTACCTAAAATGACATTTTACCGTGACAAAGTGTTGAAAAATACCTGTACGAAACTGCTTGGAGGTATACGTCTGCTCGAAGGTAAGCAATAAACCTAGCATGATATTAATCAATAAGTAAGTAGCTAAGTACACGTAATCTGTAAAACTGGATTTAACAGTTAACAGTTGTGGTTCTTTATAGCATTAAATATGAAAGTATTAAAGCTAGAACACTAACTGATCAGCAACCTACTTAATATCCAGGACATGCAGGCAGCTAGCTGTTCGCCTGACTGCACTGATTGATAATGTTGCTATCCACACAGATCATTTTTAGCAAGAGGTTGACGGTCATTAGAGGCTATAAAATCTGTAAAACTGAACGTAACAGTTGTGGTTCATCTAGCATTGTGAAAGCAGTGCTCAACATACCAACAAATCACTTGCTGTCTGCAAAGTCATAAATACTTGCAATCTACCAAGCACTAACCTAACCATGCATAACAAAGGGGATGATGCGTTTTGCTCTCGGGTGGTGGTTGCTAGTTGATCGTCAACTTTTAGCTATCTGGCATTGTTTACGCTACTGTGTATTTATGGTCCCAATCCCAGTTTAAAACGTGGGCTATTTGCCCGCAGTGCAGGAACTTACTGGCCCACAATATGCTGATTTTACTGCAAGATCGGTTTCTATCGGTACACGTAGCCTACGACTCGATTGCTGTAGGCTAATATTCCCGTCTGTGCTTATTTTAACATTTTACATCGAATATCCCTCCCCTGCATATTGCATCCCTGTCTGTCGTGCCATAGAGAGTTCAGATGCAAAAGCCTGGCCACTTTGTTAAAAAATGAGATAATGGTGAGTGAATGCTTCACATAGGCCTAGGCTGTAAGTTAATTCAAGCTTCAAAAATCTTCTGGTCTGAAATATTGATTCGTATGCAAAACCCTAGCCTGATACAAAATGTCCATTTAAAAGAAAAGGTCAGACGGATTTAGAGGGTTTTGCATCTGAACCCTGCTGCATTAATCCAAAACAGTCTCCAATCTTGGAGTTGAAAAACACTATGATCAGTCAACGTGAATGCAATTGTTTTAATCAAAATTGTGCAGCATACTGTGATGCTAACCGGACTTGTAGCTAGTCGTCTTCTATGCGTCATTTTCTTTCACGATTGTGAATGTTTTATGATTAAAACAGCATGTTGCGGGGGGTGTCCAGTGAGCGCGCATGAGGGGGAGAGCGAGAGAAAGAGGGCCCAGGAGAGGTGGTTTATACTGTTTGGTAAAGTTGCAGGAATAGTCTACAATGAAACTTGCGAAATGTATGCTTTCACCCAAGCAGCGTCAGGTGCACCAGTGCAACCTGGATTTTTCTTCAGGCTCACTCTAATACATTTTGGGCGCATTTGAGCCCTGTAGAACGTCTGTTCCTTTTTGTTTGACGGGCGTAGTAACAATAACTAGGGGGCGCGGCTTTTGCGAATGGTCAATTAAGCGGAGGTATGGGCGTTCGTTGAATGCATGCGTGTGTGCGTTTGCGCGACAGAAACTGAAACTAAACGATAACGTTGATGGCAAAGCTCCGCTTCATTATTTAACATTTTAAAATGTTTATTGTAACATATTTAACATTTCATTATTTAACATTTAATAGAGCAGCGTGGATTCTCGCAACTTCCATTCAAACAGAGCAGAGACTGCACAACACATTGTTTAGCATTGAGTATTGTTTAGTCAAATTAAAACACGGTCAGACGATTGTAGCCTTTCATTTAAAGATCTCCAGATTTACGCCTATCTGCACGGCCGTTTACCATAGACAAAAGTTTGTATTGTTTACTGAATCCTTACATTTAGGCATTCAAATGAAACTTCATTATAAACCATAACTATACTTATAATTAAATATTTTTGCCGTAATGTTGCCGCCACAGCTGCTGTGTGAATGTAAGCGCGGGGGAAATCCGCACAAGTGATGAGCACCCTAATGTCACAGAATAGTTCCATCTCTAACATGCTGCAGATAATGCAGCAAGGCTATAGACGCCTCCATACTCCCGGTGTAAAAACGACACTCTTCCGCTGTCAGGCATGCACAGCTGCACAACACATAGTTATGCGGCTGCATTTATCAGCCGTCATTATCTGCCCAGCAAACCAAAGCCCAATTAACGGAAATTCAAAATTAGATGTGAGCAACAGGTGGCCGTATACTGTACATTCCGCTATAGCCTATGCTTCATGTCTGAATGTCCGCTATCATCAGAAATGCGGCAAGCAATTATAACAGAATTTGCAGAAAACCTGTCTGAAAACGACTTATGATGCTTGCATGAGTGAAACATCCCAAAACAATAGCACCCATATAGTTGTTGTTTTCAGAAATATCTCTCATGCAACCATGCAAAAGCAATGAACTATTAATTATATCTTACATTAGTAAAGCAGACCTGATGTGCATAGGACATGTGCATGTGCATAGTTTTCACAAACTTTTTGTGAACAATTTTGGCACTTTACTTTGACTGCTTTGAAGTGAAAGTGCATATCTAAAAATATAGCATAAAAGAGTTGTGATAATGATGACCTTAATGATTTGATGGGGGTGGGGTGGAGGTACGTGTAGGTGGGCCCTATGAACCCAAAGTCTGCCGTAACCGGGCCTCAACTTAAAGAAGTTTGAGGCTGCGTTAGTGTTTCTCAAAGCCTACAGCGGCTAGCGGGTCTGTGTATTTGGTCGAGATAATCCTGAAATGTAAAACCCATCAAATTTTATTCAGTGGCCTTTGTGCCCCGTCATGTGGCCTTGGTGCCCCTAAAAAGCAAAAGAAGGTGAAGGCCAAATGGCCTTGCCCCTAAAATTACAAAATTCCCACCCTGCTAGCAACCACCATAGTGACCAACATCATTACCCTTTCAATCATTATAGCAACAGCTTTATTACCTCCGCCAAGGAGGTTATGTTTTCACCGGGGTCTGTTTGTCTGTGTCTGTTTGTCTGTCTGTCTCTCTGTCTGTCTGTTAGCAAGATAACTCACAAAGTGATAGATGGATTTCGATGAAATTTGATCCGTAAAACCGTCGAGATTCAGGAGCCGTTTATGTTTTTTGCTTAGTAGTGTAATGGCATGGTATGGCCACGTGGTGGCAATCTGAATAGTTTGGGTTCAAATGTACACTGCTCAAAAAAATAAAGGGAACACTGTTCATAGGAGTATAGCATCAAGTCAGTCACACTTGTGAGATATTGATTTGGCCAGTTATGTAACAGAGGTGGTTTGTGAATCAGGTTGACCTGCTTTGATGTCAACAACATTTTCTACAGGTGTACTAGAGGGCCAACTGTGAGACGACCCCCAAAACAGGAATGTTTTTACAGGTGGTGGCACCTGGTAATTTTTCCATCTTCATCCTTCTTGACTGATTTGTCACTACTTTTGCATTTGGATAAGGTCATTGTTACCACTGGTAGCATAAGCCAGTATCTGGAGCCTACAGAGGTTGCACAGGGTAGTCCAACTCCTTCAGATTGGCACACCAATACGTTCCATTGCCAAAATGACTGCTGTGTCTCCCCCTGCAATCTCAAGAGCATGGAATTGATTCCAGGAGACAGGCAATTGCTCTAGGAGAGAAGATCCTTAACCCAGTAGCAGGACCAGTATCTGCTCCTTTGTGCAAGGAGGAACAGTAGAAGCCCTACTAGAGCCTTACAGAATGACCTTTAGCAGGTCACTGGCGTGAATGTCTCTGGCCACACTGCCAGAAACAGACTTCATGAAGGTGGCCTGAGGGCCCGATGGCCTCTAGAGGGACCTGTGCTCCCTGCCCAGCACTGTGGAGCTCAATTGACATTTGCCATAGAATGCAATATTGGCAGGTTTTACACTAGTGCCCTGTACTTTTCACAGATGAGAGCAGGTTCACCCTGAGCATATGTGACAGACATTGAAGGGTCTGGAGATGTCATGGAGAACGTTATGCTGCCTGCAACATCATTCAGCATGACCGGTTTGGTGGTGGGTCAGTAATGGTCTGGGGAGGCATACCCTTGGAGGGATGCACAGAACAGGGCAGTGAACACAGGTCCCTCTAGAGGCTATCGGGCCCTCAGGTCAACCTCATAAAGTCCGTTTCTGACAATGTGGTCTGAGACATTCACACCAGCGGCCTGCTGGAGGTCATTCTGTAGGGCTCTAGCAAAACTCCTACTGTTCCTCCTTGCACAAAGGAGCAGATACTGGTCCTGCTATTGGGTTAACGACCATCTACCACTCTACCCTGCTCTCCTAGAGCAACTGCCTGTCTCCTGTAATCTCTTCCATGCTCTTGAGACTGCAATGGGAGACACGGCAATCTTTTTGGCAATGACGAGTATTGGTGTGCCATTCTGGAGGAGTTGGACTACCCTGTGCAACCTCTGTAGGCTCCAGATACTCGCTTATGCTACCAGTAGTAACACTGACCCTATCCAAATGCAAAACTAGTGAAAAATCAGTCAAGAGGGATGAAGATGGAAAAATTACCAGTTGCCACCACCTGTAAAAACATTCTTGTTTTGTGGGTCGTCTCACAGTTGGCCCTCTAGTACACCTGCAGTAAATTTCGTTGACATCAAAGCGGGTCAACCTGATTCACAACCACCTCTGTTACATAACTGTCCAGATCAATATCACACGAGTGTGACTGACTTGATGCTATACTCCTATGAACCAGTGTTCCCTTTATTTTTTTGAGCAGTGTATGACAACCTAGGAAGAACAATACAGGCGGAGGTCTGCGCTCTGAGTGCTTTTCTAGTTTAGTATTGCAAAAGCCATGTCTACCTAATTAAAATCATTGTAACATTGTACAATTGTTTTTGAATGGTTTTCTAAATAAAATATCTATATGAATATGACTTTTCAGATGAAGTCAACCATTATTGCCTATGAGGACTACACTGAAACTACTCCAGATGAGGATGAAGATTATATTCCTTCCTCTGAAGAATCCAGTTCTTCGGAAGGTTCTTCTGTTATGCCGCCACCCATAATGAAAAGAAAGGCTATTCAGGTGGGCGAGTTAGTTTAGTGAGTCTGTGAGGGTGTGTATGGACATGAAATATTGTTTTTGATTTGTTTTCTAAATGAAATATCTATATGAATGTGACTCTGCAGATGAAGTCCTCCATTCCTGATTATCAAGAATCCAGTTCTTCGGAAGGTTCTTCTGTTATCATTATCAGGAGAGAGGGTGAAGTTTCTTCTATGCCTTTGTCAGCCTTCATGTTAAGAAACAAATCTGATCCTCACGAAGACATAGACTGGGCTTTAAGTGAAACAGAAAAACAGCTCTGTCGGCATTTTTCAAGAATAGAAACTAGAGGCAAACGTGGACGCAAAGTCCCCATACTTCTGACACCAAAGATGGTCAGCTCATTAGAATTACTTGTCAGCTCAAGAGAAAAGTGTGGCATACAGAGGGGCAACCCATACTTTTTTGTTGCCACTCTGTCTACAGTACTTAACATGACGGAAACGGAAATGGACCAGTTGGCTAATTTCCTAGGACATGACCTCGTTGTGCACAGAGAATATTACAGACTACCAGAGGGAACATTGCAACTCGCAAAAATCAGAAAGGTGCTGATGTCTATTGAACAAGGCCGACTAATGGAATTCAAAGGAAAAAATCTCGATGAAATCGAAATTCAACCTCACGGTATGTGTAATACTTTAGCATGCATATTTTGTATGTTTAGACAAGAATGGTCTCCCATTCATGATTTCCTGATATCAAGTTTCATTTTGCAGAGAAAGTTCAGCTGCTAGATGAGGGAATGGAGGATGAACACGAGGACATTGGTGTCCAACCAGCAGGTACATACATACATTTATTCCACTGCTTGGTTGACTTCCCCATTGTCCTGCGTAATTTAGAACATGTGTTAACCGTCTTTTATTTGCGCACCTTTGAAATAGATCCAATTTGTTGGGCGTACTACTTTGTATATTAATTCGCCAAACTTGTTAAGTTTAAATGAACGGTCACATTGCATCCAAGCTGTAAAATACAGATGTTTAGAACATGGTAACATTGTAGCATATGACAGACATGGATTTTAGCTAGTTGGATGACATGTAGGCTAAGTAAAATAGGATTCTGATGAACCTTAGCTTTGAAAAATCACTAAGATATGCCTGCTTGACAAAAGGAGAGATGGTTATGGTTATGGTTATTTAGCAGACGCCTTTGTCCAAAGCGACATACAAATAAATAATAACAATACAAATTAAATTAACAGTGAACAATTACAAAATAGGGAGAATAGCATTATCAATAAAACAATCATTTTAAGCACTAACCTAATGAGAAATAAAACAATTAAATGAGAATAGCAATCAAATAAGTCACTCAATTAATTATATGATAACAATAACTATAGCATGGTATGGCTAAATTTAAGGACAATAGCAAAATAAATGTCAAATTCTATCAATGGACAAATTATAACAAAACAATACTATTATACAAACCATAACACATAACAAACGCTCAGAAGACTAAGTGCATATTAAACAAATATGCCTTAAGTATGACCAAATATGACCCCTCTTAAAAGATCCAAAACTGTTGCTGGAACGGAGAGCACTGGGCAACTCATTCCACCAACACGGAACCACTGAAGAATAGGATCTACACTTTGACCTAGCATGTATGGTTGGTCGACATAACAGACGCTCCTCAGAAGATCGCAATGGGCGGTTGGGAATGTACATCGTGATTGACTGGATCTGCTCCCAGCTACTTCAGTTCTTTAGTGTCCTATAGTCCAGAGTGAGAGATTTAAATGTAATTCTGGCTACTATAGGGAGCCAGTGGAGAGTAACTAGGAGAGGGGTTACATGTGTCCTCTTTGGCTGATTGAAGACCAGTCGTGCTGCAGCATTCTGAATCAACTGTAGTGGTCTTAATACACAAGCAGGTAGGCCAGCTAACAGAGAATTACAGTAGTCCAGCTTGGAGATAACCATTGCCTGTACAAGAAGCTGAGTGGAATCTTGTCAGATAAGGTCTGATCTTCCTAATGTTGTACAGGGTATACAGACATGACTTTGCAATTGAGGCACCATGCTCAGAGAAAGTAAGTTGGTCATCAATTATGACACCCAAGTTGCGTGCCAATCTAGTTGGAGTCAGTGAGAATGAATCAAGCTGGATGTTGATCTGTTGGGGAATAGCTTTTGGAATAGTTTTTGTTGGAAACACCAAGAGCTCAGTTTTTGAAAGATTAAGCTGAAGGTGCTGATCCTTCATCCAGATTGAAATATCCTTCAGGCATGCAGAGATCCGATGGGAAACACTAGAGTCCTCAGGTGGGAAGGATAGGAAAAGTTGAGTGTCGTCCGCATAGCAATGATATTCAAATCCATGAGAGCGAATAATCCCACCTAAAGAAGTGGTGTAAATAGAGAAAAGGAGGGGCCCTAATACTGATCCTTGGACTCCTGTAGTGAGGTCATGAGACTTTGATATCTGTCCCTGCCAAGACACGCTAAAAGAACGCCCTTTAAGGTAAGATTTGAACCAGTCAAGAGCTTTCCCAGAAATTCCCAGTTCATATAGTGTAGAAAGGAGAATGTCATGGTTAACCGTATCAAAGGCTGCAGATAAATCTAACAGAATTAACACTGATGACTGAGCAGAGGACTTAGCTACTCTCAATGCTTCAGTCACAGATAGAAGAGCAGTTTCAGTAGAATGACCACTCTTGAAACCAGGCTGCATAGGGTCTAGTAGGTATTCTGATAGAGGAAGTCACACATTTGCTTGAAGACCACTTTCTCCAAAACCTTTGACAAGAAAGGAAGAAGGTAGACAGGTCTGTAGTTCTTCACATCAGTTGAATTAAGTGTACTTTTCTTCAGTAAATGTGTAATTCTTGCCTGTTTAAAAGAAGGGACTATTCCAGAACTGAGTAAAGTATTAAATACATGTGTGACTGCTAGTATAATAGCGGGTGCTATAGACTGCAGGAGAGTAGACGGGACAGGATCCAAAGGGCATGTTGTAGGACGGCTTCGCTGAAGCAGTTGAGAGACCGCTTCCTCATCAAGAGGAGAGAAAAAGTCCAATGATGGCATCATGCTAACACCAGGCAGAGTCCTTCTTACAGGATCATCAGACTGAGCACTTATCTTAGCAACTTTCTCAGTGAAAAATGTTGCAAAGTCATCTGCTGACAGTGAAGTAGATGATGGCGGTGGTGGAGGAAGTGGAGAGATGGAACTAACGACTGGCCTTTGGCCATAGCAACCATCTATTTCGAACTAGTAACAGCAGTTTGTGCTGCAAGTTGAGAAATTTGTTGATGTGTGGCGGAAAGTAGTAGTTCTACAAACCATAGTTTTAGAGATTAAAACGTTAACATTATAACAGGAAATGAACACAATGCAAGTGGCAACAGTGGAATAAGCTGGTTAATGGACTTCGGGCCGTTTTACCATCTAGAACGTGTATAGTCGAACGGTATGTCGTCCATTACATATCTGTTACATATCGTCCGTTACCAACCCCAAATCAGAAAAAGTTGGAACTTTGTATATTATCACATTCTGTTTTTATTTGCTTTGGTGGTATAGTGGTTAGCATAGTTGCCTTCCAAGCAGTTTCCCGGCCAACGCAGTGCTCCTTATTGGGGCCTACTGGTTAGGGCTTCGGGCTTGTAGCCTGTTCTGTAATATCTGACTAGCCAGCAAATAAATGGGCAAACTGCAACGGCTTCAAACAAGGTTTTCTTTACTTGCATGAATCACGCATGTAACAGGCATAGCATCTGTAAAAACGAAACTTAGTGCGTCACTGACATCAATTCAATTAACTGCATTGTGGGTAATGTTACTGTATTACTGCACTCTTTGTAACAACGCGGTACATCAAATAAGAAAGAAACTATTATGTATTTATGTATCTCGTATTCAAATGATATAACAATCTAAATCCAAACGCAATGTGCTTAACATTAACAACAATACTAAACATGACATTCAATTTGAGTTGCAACATAGCCGAAGGGTTGGCGGTTTGATCCTTGACCATCTACTCTAGAAGCCAGTTCTACTCGCTCACTCGCTCACTCACTGTGCACGGTGCCTAGGTTTTTGGTATGTTGGTTAGGGTTTTTAAGGTTATGGTTAAGTTCACACTCAAAGGGATAAGCCAACCTAGACCATGCCTAGGTTAGTTTAGAGTATTTGGATAATTTGTGATGGGGGGGGGGGGTGGTAAGCATGTAGCGCAAACTAAGATAAGATAGCTGGTTTGTTGCAATACTTTTGTGGGATTGGCCATTTGTCTTGTGTTTGTGACCATTGGTTGACAGATTGGTGGTTAGCTTGCTTCTTTAATAGGTCAAAGGTCCCCACATTTTTTAAGCATCCCCAGGACGAAGTAATGCATCTATGTACCAAGTGTTATGACCAAGGGGTAAGGCCAGAACAAAAAAGGGAGTCAAGGTTGGATTTTTAAAGAAAATATGGATTTATTTACTAAATTCACCAAATAACAACCAAACAAAGAGTGTGAGATGGGACCAAGTCACTTCTCTGGAATGCATGGATGTTGTATGTTTGCAATGTGCCTGAGTGCAGTTGCCTGGGCGTCAGCCGAACTTAGTCCCGCGCACAACATTTAAGGTCAGAAAGCTCTGTTGTGGAGCAACTATGCGGCGGACAAAATCAAAATTTGGCGGACCAATCAAATCAGGCTTTACAATGATGGACAGGTGAGTAACAGCACCTTGTCTGTCACGTCATCTGAGCATGCTTGGAAACAATTGTCACTGAAAACAATTATTTCTGAAAGCTTTGGCCAAAGTTTAGATTTGGGAAAACTCATGGTTTCACTTTCATCAAGGGAAATATGGTCTCTTCTGAAAAATTGCTTGTTTTATGTGAGTGGTGTTTTGTTATTGTGTACTGTAGATGATGTCGGGTCACTTTCAGAGATATCCCTGCAAGATACAGATCAGCGGAGACCCATGTCATTTCCAGAAGGTATGAAAGGAAAATATCAGTGTTTCAGGGCCGTAGCGGGACCTTTTACAGCTCACTCTCTGTTTAGTCACAACATTCCCAACGCCCTATTCTCTGTAGTTGTTAGTCAATATTCTTGAACTAGGCATCTTGAAAGTTTGGAATAAGTCCAAGGAAAATCATATGTTTTACATGTTTATTGTTATTGTGTAGATGTCCGCTTGCTTTCCAATGTATCATTGGAAGATACAGCACAGCTGCAGCATTCAAAAGGTATGAAAGGAAAATATCACTGAATGTGTGAAATGAGAAATATGTGTGCCAGGGCCAAGGCCAGACATTTTACAGCTACAATGCTCACATCTCCTGACCTGTTCAGTCACAACATTTCCAACACCCCTCTGTAGTTAGTGAATATTCTTGATCTAGGTAAGCTAAGCTCATGTTTTACATTTTTATTGTTGTTTTGTAGATGTCGGGTCACTTCCCGATGTATCCTTGCAAGATACAGAACAGCTGGGACCCATGTCATTTCCAAAAGGTAGGAAAGGAAAATATCACTAAAATGTCTGAAAGTACAGTACACTGGTCCTGACGGGTACACTGTCCTACTTGAATGATGTGTAATCTTATATGCCCGCCCTGCCCCCGTGCTGCTATGCATACCTGCAGCCTCTGCCGTGCTGACTCTTTGTGTCTCACTCTGAGCCGCCCTCTGCATGTTCACCAATTTAAAAATATCGCGGAGGAATAATTTAAAGGTGATGGGCTAAATTGCTCTTAAATCCAGATTAGCATGATAACCACACTCTGCAAATCTGAATGTAACTTCTTGTCAGAACACTGTAATTCATGGCTCTTCAATTTAGTTATTTGCTTACTAAAGTAGCCTATTACGTTAATAATTACTTTTAACCCTCTAACTGCCCAAGTCGCAATATTGCGACAAGCGTCATTACTGAATAAAACAGAAGATAGAACCGAGTACAGTGTGATGCAGGCTATAGTTTTGCACAAATTGAAGCAGAAAAAAGAGGAAAAGTGGGTGAGGGTGAGCGTGGAAAGGTGATTGACAGTTCTGGATCCTATCATCTGTTTCGCCTATACTTGCCCTCGATCACTGACTTACGCCCATAGTCATCAAGATAGCTAGTGAACTACAGTATAAAGATGGTTAGAGAAAACAGAGCTAAAAGAGCTCAATACTATCTGGCCAGGTTTTTAAACGGTATATTATAAAAAGAAGTCAACTTTTATAAGGAGAGAGTTAGGCCTATTTCATATGAAGTAACGGGACAAATCTGGTATGCTTTACAAAAATAAATAAGATTTGTCTAATTCATTGCATAATATGGCCATTTATGTGGCGGAAGCTACACCACTTCTATGTGGTCTTGACACGTCTTTGTTACCTTTAGAGATGGGTGACTTCTGAAACGCTATCCTTTTGATCCATGGCAACCTCAGCTGATTTGACGGTCATAGTTTGAGGATTTTCTATAGAGAGCCGAAGTCACGCCCTTCTACTTCCGGGCTATGGGACCTATTTCACGATTTTTTATGCACGGGAGTCAATGGAGAGATAACAATTATTCTTTGGTCCCGTTCGAGTTGGACCGTGCATTTCACATATGATGTGTGGGAATTTAACCCTCTAACCGCCCGGGTTTTTTTGGATTTTTGCATAAAAAATTCAAAAGGCCATGGCTTGAAAGTGGTCAGAGATAAAGTCCTACTGTAAATGTGAAAATCATTGAGTATAAACTAAAGTTTCTAAAGGGAGTAAATTTACTTATCTAATTTGCATATTATGACGTCACAGGATGGCAATAGCGTCAAATTATGCACATTTCAGTAAATACTGATTGTTGAACACATTTGAGCAGTTTTACTTTGATTTTTGTAATTTCTCCGACATAGCAAATAAACAGGACCACAGCCACATGTAAACCAACAATAGTAAACTATTAGTATTATCACAATCCCTATGTTACTATATAATAAAGTAGCCTGTTCAAATCAGTTCCTATCGCGGATGACTTTGTAGTTCTTCAGAGCCCTATTTTTACTAGACCTGCTGTCTGAATCATGATGATAGTGTCTGTAATTGACATGGTAATCACTGGCACCAAGCACACCATGCTTATTTGAACCCTTTGGTCAACATTGCTGCAGGTAAACATTGACGTACACACGCACAGACCCACCTCCATTCACAGACGCATCTTGACTGTCACTGCCAATGAACGACCGATCATAATCTCCAAAAGGCAGATATTCTCCTTCAGAATCAGAGTAGGTGAATGGCAGACCCAAGACTTCATAACACACGACTTTGTTTTTTAACATTTGCCGTTTTTCTGCTTCAATTTGTGCATAGCGATCGCGCATTTCACTTCCGCGTTATAAACAGGAAATGCGTCTTTTTTTTTTGTTTCTCGCGAGTAATACAGGCACTTCCTGAAAACTTTTTTACTTGAATTTGGGCTTGAATCGAAGCTCTGGATGTCTGCCAACTAGTGGTGGAGAGTACAAAGGCGATTTGTCACCCTACTCGGATCTACCGTCTGTTTTAATCAGTGATGTTGCTTGTCGCCGTACGGCGCCTTGGGCGGTTAGAGGGTTAAAAGATAATTTTTCACATTAATAGAGTTCTGTTTTTCGTTAGACTTTAAAAGTTATGTAAGTTTTGTGCGAACCCGTTCAGTGGACTACATCTCTCGTCTCAAACGTCACCAACTAGCAAACGAGAGGCTGGCTAGTTAGCTAGCTATTATGCTAGTTAGCGGTTACATCTTGCTGCCAGCTAGGTCACTTAACAGTAGTGTTTGTACAGTCTATGAATGAAATACAACTTATCTGATGTGTTTAATCCTCTGACTCATGATATTTTCATCGGCAAGGGGGAAGCTCAAATAAGACCTCTTACTGGCGCCCGTGGCTGTGAATTGGTCTGACGTCCCTGACGCGACTCCTGTGTTTGTAGCAGGTTTGTAGTCGTTGGAAACACGATCTTTCACAATGTTGTAATTCACTAGTTACGACATACTTTTCAAATGTCTTTACATGAAAAATTGTCATTAAAATTGACAAACATCATATTGGTAATTCAAGGCACAAGACAATCGGGACCAGAAAATAATTTATATTTCTCCATTGACTGCCATTAAAAAAAAATCCAAAGATAGGTCCCATGGAGGCAAACGGAAGGGGCGGGACTTCGGCTCTCTATTGGTCTGCCCCTTGGATTTTTTGTTCTGATCACTGTGTTTCAATATTTTCATTTACCCTCTTAAACGCTATCCTCTGTAATGATGAAAGGAACCCCCACAGCTTTAGGGTGTATGCTGTTGCTTACTGTAGCGTTCTTGGCTGCAGTCTTGAAATTTGTTGGTATGGTGATTGTAATAGTTATTTTTTCTGAATGTGCCTCCGAAAGCCATGAGCCCTCACTCAGTGGTAATGTATGTTTGCAATTTTTTTTTTTTTTTTTACAGAGAAGCCACGTCACACTTCAAGTCCTAAAGGTATGGAAGGAAAATAAATTAATTGAATAGTAATGTGTAGTAGTGTGAAAATGAAAAATGTGTGTCCTTGAAGAATGGAAATCTTTCTTGCACTATGCATAACTTTTTCTTGCCCCAAACAAACTTTCATGGCAATTGTCTTGTGCTCCTGGTAGAAAACAGGCTATATTATCCATAAGTTTATCATGCTGTTATGAGGCTGATAGTTTCATTACTTAATGATTGCTAGCTCCAGCCTAGCATGGATCATTGAATCGGATTAGACCATTAGCATCTCGCCTGCTAGCATCATGTTTAAAAGTGACTAAGATTTCCGATAATTCTCCTATTTAAAGGAACACTTCACAGTTTTTTCATATTAAACTACGTTATTCGCATCTTAGTGTCCAAAATGTTCCATCTTAGTCTTATCTGACCATAAAACCTTTTTCCACATGCTAGCAGAATATTCCAAATGTGTTTTTGCACCGAAGTCCAAGCGCTACGTCTGTCCTTTTTGTATCTAAATCTGAGTTTAAAGCATAAAATGCAACCTTTTAAGATAAACTGTATTGCTGTTTTCGGGTCGAATGGCCTTTTTAATGGTAGTGCTAGGGACACTGAAAATGACCCTGATGAAGGGGTAAGCCGAAACGTTGGTCAATAAAAATCTTGAAGTTCCGAGTGTGCCACGACACTTTTGTTTGAATAGTGTTAGGGACACTACAATGATCAAAATTGCCATTTTTAATACACTAAGAAGGCTCGACACAACATGACACCTTGTTTGAAGTATCACCAGGGTCTCTACACGTGACCTAGAGCATTGAGATCATTGTTTGTGTACACAGAGTTTACTGAAAAGAAAGTTCGCTGCCATTTTGCCAAAACCTCTACTTCAAACATCAACAGAAGTAATTTGATCCCACCATGCTTAGTGAACCTTTAATATGACTTTTTTTGGAATCAAGTTTTGTTCATCTCTCTCTCTTTCTCTCTCGACAGCTCACTTTGTTCCAAAGAGAAAATGGGAGACGAAGGAAGTGGAAGCAATAGAAAAGCACTTGAGTACTTTTCTTAAATCTTTACGTGTCCCAGGAAAACTAGACTGTGTTAGATGCTTAGAAGCAGAGCCCACAGCTTTAAAAAACAGAAACTGGCAGGCTATCAAATTTTTTGTGCATAATCGAATTGTTTCCCTCAAAAGAAAACTGTAATTCTTGAATTTCCTGTAATCAGTTTGGAGTGAATAATAGTAGAGAGAAAAAGTAATGCAGAGAGAAGCCATTCTAGGCATCTCATGAGAGTGTTCGTAACGTAAGCTATGGGTACAGTTTATAGCATATGATTTTTTTTTTTCTTTTTAAATCTATCAGTTGGTACCCACAACTGATGTTTTATCCTACCTCACCTTAATTGGTTCTCACAAGTGACATTTTTATTTTGCCTCAAGTATTTTGCAGTAGCTGAGTGTATTCCGTGTCGTCTTAAGTTCCTTTGTATGGTCTTCACAACGGATGTTTTATTCTACCTCAGCTTGCTATGCATTGTCCTATTGAAGTTATGTGTGTCTGTGTGTAGGACAGAAGTAATTGTTTCCCTCAAAAGAAAACTGTAATTCCTGCCATTCCTGTAATGATCTTGGAGTGAATAAAGGCAGAAGTTGAGAAGTCAAAGCGAGTATATTACAGTGTTGTAATACTGTTTAGGGTATGAAGTATAAAGTAAATCCTAATGAAAAACACATACAAAAAGTCTGAAGCACATCATCATACATGTGGCCACACAAGAAAGATGAAGGTGGAGGTCTGCAATGGGTGTCTATGATCTGTCCACTTCTCACCTCTCTTAGGTCGTCAGGTGAGGCTTGTCACATTTTATATTATTTGTATATGTGCACTGGTGCACTGTCATGTTGGAATAGGAAGGGGCCATCCCCGAGCTGGGCTTGGTCCCTTAGTTCCAGTAAAAGCAACTCTGAATGCTTCAGCATTAACCAATGGATTTTGTTCAATTCCATGCTCCCGACTTTGTGAGAACAGTTTGGATGGCCACTTCCCGTTCCAACATGACTGTGCACCAGTGCGCAAAGCAAGGTCCGTAAAGACATGGATCTCAGAGTTTGGTGTGGATGAACTTGACTGGCCTGCACAGAGTCCTGACCTCAACCCGATAGAATACCTTTGGGATGAATTAGAGCGGAAAATGAGAGCCATCTCAGTCCAACATCAGTGTGTGAACTCACAAATCCGCTTCTGGAAGCATGGCCAAAAAATCCCATAATCACAACACTCCTAAATCTCATAGAACGCCTTCCCAGAACAGTTGAAGCTGTTATAGCTGCAAAGGGTGGACCAACATCATATTAAGCCCTGTCGATTAAGAATAAGATGTCATTTAAGTCATTAGGGGGGTCAAGGCAAGTGACCCAATATTGGCAATATAGTATACAAACTCATACTGTGCAACAATTTGATGTACCATGTCACGGAGCAGCATTGTGATACTATACATTCTTTGGCATCAGAGACATGCAGGAAACAATACATGTAAAACTTTCTATGACAGGGAGGGAATAGGGGGGAGATGCTGTCAATCAGGCACCCCAGCTTTGATTGAGAATTGCTGTAGGCTTGAGTTATTGTCAAAAATGGAGCTCTGGAGAACTAGTCACCCACGATAGGAACTGCTTTGACGGGGCTACATTATTGTATAATAACATTGGGTTTGTGGTTATTGTAATAGTTTACTATTGTTGATTTACATGTGACTGTTTTCCTGTTTGTTTGATATGTTGGTGAAATTACAAAAAAACAAAGTAAACTTGCACAAATATGTTCAACAACCAGTATTTACTGAAAGGCAAAGGTTCAAAAAACACACACTTTTCGTCCCTACGATGATGCAAATTGTTCTGGTTGCACAGGATACCTATAATGAGGGAAAGAAAACTCACAAAAGGAACATTTCAAGCACATTATTGTACGTGTGGCCGCACAAGCACAATGATCGTGAGGGTCTGCAGTGGGTGTCCATGATCTGTCTTGTTTTTCTAGGCTTATCAATAGATTTGCTTCAAATTTCAGATGTGTCCCCACCTCTCCCAAAATCTTGACTGTGTGTGTGTGTGTCATTATGATAATGAGATTGGTCCCCATCATGTATAAGGTCCCCATGTATGTTGTATTTTATCAGAGTAGGTGTGTTTATGTAAATGAGGTCCCCACTCATCACAATATCTTGGCGTATTTTGCTGGTCCCCAAATGTGGCTGTAAATTCAGGTCAGGAAACTTTTTGCGAGTGTATCACTAATTTGAGGTGACCTGTCTGTTTGATCATTTTAAACAAACTTGCCTGATTTTTTTCAGGCCTGTAGCACCTCTGGAAACAGTGGTTCCCATATAGCACCTATTTTGACAGGTGTCCCCACTAAGTAATAAAAACCAGTATGTGTGTGTGTGTGTGTGTGTGTGTGTGTGTGTGTGTCTGTGTGTGTGTGTGTGTGTGTGTGTGTGTGTGTGTGTGTGTGTGTGTGTGAGTATGTGTGTGTGTGTGTGTGTGTGTGTGTGTGTGTGTGTGTGTGTGCATGTGTGTTTGTGTGAGTATGTGTGTGTGTGTGTGTGTGTGTGTGTGTGTGTGTGTGTGTGTGTGAGTATGTGTGTGTGTGTGTGTGTGTGTGTGTGTGTGTGTGCATGTGTGTTTGTGTGAGTATGTGTGTGTATGTGTGTGTGTGTGTGTGTGTGTGTGTGTGTGTGTGTGTGTGTGTGTGTGTGTGTGCGTGTGCGTGTGCGCGTGTGTTTGTGTGAGTATGTGTGTGTGTGTGTGTGTGTGTGTGTGTGTGTGTGTGTGTGCATGTGCTTGTTGGGTAAAGGTGGGGCTGGAAAGGCGTAGGGATCTTCTCACAGCCAATACCAGCAGAGGCATCAAACAGCTTTGGCCTTGGACGCCTCCCAAGAAGAAAGTGCGCACACATATCATGTTTCTTCTTGCCATTTGTTACGAAAGCACCTGGGGCTATGCTTTTTCTCCAGGTAGCGCAGGGTCATGGAGGCTGCACACACACACACACACACACACACAGACACACAGACAGACACAGACACACATACACACTCACATGCACACACACACACACACACACACACACACACACACACACACACACACACACACACACACACACACAAGCACGCCATTTGCAAGTCTGCAAACAATTAAGGGACGGAGCTGAGCATGAAAATCATCTCTTCCTCCTCTTCTCCCTCTTGCTCTTCTTCACTTCTGTCTGTTTCTCTTTCTCTTTATTTCTGTCTCACTGTGCTTTTGTTCTCTCATGTCTCATCCGATCTCATCCATCACAGACGGTGGCCTCTGAGCTCACACATTTGGACACGCTACTGCCCCCCCCCCCCCCCCCTCGCTTCCTCACCCTCCAGATGCCCCCTGCTGACCATCGCCCCCCCCCCCCCCCTCCCCCCATCCTCTGGTTCTATTAAGGACGGGCTCCTCTGCCAATCACCTGAAGTTGTCAACACAGCACCCAGCCAGAGAGCAACAGCCCCAGGCCCGGCAACACCCCCCCCCCCCCCCACACACACACACACTCTCTCTTTCTGCTCTCCCTATCCCTCCTCTCCCTCTCTCACTCTATGTCCTCTCTCTCTCCCTTTCCCTCTCTCTCTCTCTCACTCTACCTCCTCTCTCTCTCCCTTTCCCTCTCTCTCCCTCCCCTTTTCATACAGAGTGCCTGCATTAGGCCTCTGTCCATATATCTCAGTGTTGGCTCGGTGCCTGAGTGACTTCCTCCATGTAACACATGTGCTGTTTGTTTTATGGTCTCCGCTTTGACTGGTCACTTGTGTCCAGAGGATGTCATGAGAAACACGCGTCCACTCACGTATTGCAATAATCGCACGGGCAGCAACATTTCAGCCCGTCGTCACAGCGGAATGATATACAACCATAACATTCAGCATAGAGAAAGGGAGCCTTTTTGGTTTTGGCTGGAACCAATGAAAAATGTAACTCTTTTCTGGAGGTTCTCAACAGATGCGCTTCCAGACGGACTTCCAGAACATGTGCTTTTGATAGAACGTTCCCCCAGTAGTCAGGTAGGAATCCCGTGCTCTCTTGCCTCCCTGGAAGGATCAGTCCACGGGCCCCGCTGTGGCCCAGGGCTGTGTGGAGGATGAGTCACGGGAGGCTGAGAGTTGCGCATCGAAGCGAATGATCCGGTGAGTGATCTGGCTGCTCTGAGCGCACCCCAGGTAAGCGTGAACAGTGACGAGCAGGTGAGTGAGTCAGAGTAGCGGGCGGGTCGCCATGGCGTGGCACCTGTGAGGAGGCGGTTGTGTGTGTGGAGGTGGTATTCCACGTATTTTGTGGATTAGTCACAAACCTGGGCGAATACCTGGGCGAAATGGAGTAATAGGTAAACCTCCTAAAACCATTGGACCGTTAGGGCCTGGGAGAGAGTCTCACCTACTCTGAGGGAAATGCCCCTGGGGGGGTTTGCGAGTGGCGTGTTGTGGGGGCGGTGGTGTCACTGGTGCAGGGTGAGAGGGAACATGTAAGCGAGCACGTGGCTTCACGCCAGGGCCGGCCGCAGGTTATTTTAACAGGAGGCGAGTCGAATGTCAAACAGCCGTCCATTTCCTCTCCTCATCTGACCCAGTTATTAAAATGTCTCCGGACACTGTTACGCCCAAATGTCACCACTTTCTCATCTCTATCTCCGACCATATACACCTCCGCCTACCCACCCCCCCCCCCCCCCCGTTTCCTTCCCTCTGATATAACTATATTGGTGTTTTGATGAGTAAATAAAACTTTTATGTCAATGTTCGTTCTTTCTTTCTTCTGTCCTTTCTTTCTTTCTTTTTGTCCCTTTACTACTCTGTCAGGCATACTCTGCCTCACACACTTCCACAGTTATGTGAATATTTTCACTCAATCTCTCCTTTTTTCCTTCTTTCAATATCTATCTCCTTCTCTCTGTGTAAAGTTACTCTTTTTCTTCTTTTTCTTCTTCTTCGACAGAGGAGAGGAACTCGCCGCTAGCTGGGGACGTGTTGAAACATGCCTGTTAGGAAAGGGGGTGGGGGTTGGGGGGGGGGGTGTTAGAGGGGAGCAGGGAGGGAGGGGATCAAGAAGGGAAATCATGGGTATTAAATAGGACAGGCATCTCAATGGAAAAAAACAAATTCCTTTATCCACTCACATATACAGCGAGTCGCTCGCCGCCCACCGCTGGCTGCCTCAAAAGCTGAAATTATTTTTACTGGTTATTTTCCCTCTAATCGCTGAATTATATAAACATTACATGGTCTTTTGTCACACACACACACACACACACACACACACACACACACACACACACACACACACACACACACACACTTGTCGTTTGCAGTCTGAATGGGGCTTTACTCTTTACTCTTTCTCTTGTCTCCTGTCTTTCACCCTTTTTCTCCTTCCTCCCTCTAAAAGGGTTTATTGTCCTAAAGTCAATTGTGTTTTGATTTGCAGAGTTGAGTGCTGTGTTTACATTCGTGGTGCATGTGTAAGCGTGGGGGCTGGATGCCTGTTTGAGGGGAAAATATCTTAAAATAACATGGTTTTAGGTGTAGACATCCTCCTCTGCAGTTTGAAGGTCACAAGATCACATCCTGCAGGTGTGTGACTGTGTGTGTGACTGTGTGTGTGTGTGTGTGTGTGTGTGTGTGTGTGTGTGTGTGTGTGTGTGTGTGTGTGTGTGTCTCACTAATAGTATGTTTTCTACAAGAAAAACTATAGTGTGATTTATCCTCTGACATACAGTACCCTCAATCTAAAGGCACACAAGCATGGCGTATAGTGTGGGTATGCATGCACACGTTTGAGTTTCAGATAAACTACCATCACTTTCTGAACTAGAATTCTCACAAGACGACAAAACTCTCAGTGTAAGCTAAACATTACTCAAGAGATAGAATCTCTAGACCACCCCCTCCCCAAATACACACACACACACACACACACACACACACACACACACACACACACACACACACACACACACACACACTTGCATATGCACACTTGCTAACATGTCCACCCAGACACATTCACCCCCCACACATACACCTATAAACCAATACAAATATGCCATTACAGCTTGCCGCATTGATATGGCTGTTGGTGAATTCTCACCACTCAACTATCAAACCTCTATGAAACTGTCAAAACGTTGTGTAGTTTCTATGTGCATGCAAAACAACTATATATTATGAGACCTCATTACTTTCTAATGAAACTAAAAAACGTTTAGAACCAGTCAACTAAGCCTAAAAACTCTCCTCAATGTTCTCTTTGTCTTTGAGAGTCCTGGGTAGAGGTCCTGAAAATACCAAAGGGTGTCCTTGCGCAAATAGATTGTTGTTGAGGTTATGGCTTTGCCTGTTGGTGATGTAAGCATCTCCTGTTATGTGAGAAGGCCACCTCTCCTCATCTGACAGTAGCGGGGTGGCTGTCTTTGAGTGCTGAGCTGGGTGGGAGTTTGGCTGGAGCTTGACTTTCAGGAACAACTTGCCAGTAGAAGAAGTCATTTAGACCTCTCTCTGCCTGCCCAGCATGTCCTTCTCCCCAGCACCCTCCTGACCTCCAGGGGGCGCCACATGCTACTGTCCACTTAGGACTCAAACAGATTTTGAACCCATCATGAGGAGTCAGTTCCGTGGAGCCAGCGACAGTAAGCGACAGTACGCGACAATAGCGGGCAAGATGGCGGCGAAAAATGTCAAAATAAAGGTACACACGAACGATCAGATAAAGTAGGTCAATATTCGTTTTTGAGAGTATTTCAACGGTTTGCACGAAATGTATGCATGTTGCTGCAACGTAGCCTGTTTAACCACGTGTAAATGTTGTAATTGTAGCAGTTGTAGTGTAGAGTTTTAACGCTAACGTGCTTGAAATTAAACGGAAGTGACCTCACGCAACACCTTTCTCAATGCAAAGCCAGACGAACGTCTCCATCCCCTGATATAGGCAGAAAATGTCTAATAAGGGAATAAGTAGAACGGCTCTGATATAAGTTACTGACTGCTAACAGAGAGTGGAAAAAACAAACATATAAGAAAGGGATAATAATGTATTAAACATTGATGTTAAGTAGGCTAAATGCTGTATATGATTATCATGCAAGAAAATAATTGTGGAAGGATGACCTTTTCCATAAACATCACCTAAAATAACCCCATTGTCAAAAAAACCCCTCAAACTTATCAGTTAAAATGTTTACAACCAATAATGTCAACTTGTACGTTTTCACATGTAGGCATAAATATGACATAAATTACATGTATGAAATATGTTAATCGCCCCACCCCGACAGTCATCACTGTATCAAATCACATACAAGGCATGTCAGGAAACACCCTTTAAGGAAAAACGGATATCAAATACCTTTGAAAGTACCAGGCTATGTAAATCCGTACCAACTTAAATACTTTAAGCCTGTCACTGACACATAGGCCTACTGTTGAATTTCAAATTGTGCTGCTGTGAAAACAAGTTGTGCATATTTGAAAGGGGGGTAAAATTAAATCCTTATGACAGAATATAGGCCTACATTAGCCTAATATTTATACCAAGTTTGCTTTTAGGTACAAGGCATCAAGTCTGTACTGAGTCATGTGCACATAGCCTACTGCTGAACTTCAAATTGTGTGGCTGTGAAAAAACTAAATTGTGCATATGTCAAAGGGGGGTGAAATGTAATCCTTATAATGTGTACTTTCAGGATATATATATAAATGTTTATACCAAATTCGCCTTTGTAGGTACCAGGCCATAGTGTACCGAGTCACTAAGCGTTACGTTGACACACTTTTGAACTTCAAATTGTGTGGCTGTGAAAACAATAAGTTGTGCATATGTAAAAGGGGGGTGAAATGGAATCTGTAGAAGGTCTACTTTCAGAAAATACTGTATATAGATGTTTATACCAAATTCGCCTTTGTGGGTACCAGGCCATACTAAGCGTGTACCGAGTCACATAATAGGCCTGCCATTGACATACACTGTTGAACTTCAAATTGTGTGGCTGTGAAAACAATAAGTTGTGCATATGTAAAAGGGGGGTGAAATGGAATCCTTAGAAGGTCTACTTTCAGAGAATATATAGATGTTTAAACCAAATTCGCCTTTGTGGGTACCAGGCCATACCAAGCGTGTACTGTACCGAGTCATATACTAAGCATTACTTTGACACACACTGTTGAAATTCAAATTGTGTGGCTGTGAAATCAATAAGTTGTGCTTGTGTAAAAGGGGGGTGAAATGGAATCCTTGGAAGGTCTACTTTCAGAAAATATATAGATGTTTATACCAAATTCGCCTTTGTGGGTACCAGGCCATACTAGGCGTGTACCGAGTCACATACAGTAATAGGCCTGCCATTGACACACACTGTTGAACTTCAAATTGTGTGGCTGTGAAAACAATAACTTGTGCATATGTAAAAGGGGGGTGAAATGGAATCCTTTGAAGGTCTACTTTCAGAAAATATATAGATGTTTATACCAAATTCGCCTCTGTGGGTACCAGGCCATACCAGGGGTGTACCGAGTCACATAATAGGCC
>NC_084996.1:8874431-8894431 GCF_963854185.1 Sardina pilchardus | reverse complement strand
CTAAGGATTCCATTTCACCCCCCTTTTATATATGCACAACTTATTGTTTTCACAGCCACACAATTTGAAGTTCAACAGCTGTGTGTCAATGGCAGGCCTATTATGTGACTCGGTACACCTTTGGTATGGCCTGGTACCCACAAAGGCGAATTCGGTATAAACAACTATATATTTTCTGAAAGTAGACCTTCTAAGGATTCCATTTCACCCCCCTTTTACATATGCACAACTTATTGTTTTCACAGCCACACAATTTGAAGTTCAACAGCTGTGTGTCAAAGTAACGCTTAGTATGTGACTCGGTACACGCTTAGTATGGCCTGGTACCCGCAAAGGCGAATTCGGTATAAACAACTATATATTTTCTGAAAGTAGACCTTCTAAGGATTCTATTTCACCCCCCTTTTACATATGCACAACTTATTGTTTTCACAGCCACACAATTTGAAGTTCAACAGCTGTGTGTCAATGGCAGGCCTATTATGTGACTCGGTACACCTTTGGTATGGCCTGGTACCCACAAAGGCGAATTCGGTATAAACAACTATATATTTTCTGAAAGTAGACCTTCTAAGGATTCCATTTCACCCCCCTTTTATATATGCACAACTTATTGTTTTCACAGCCACACAATTTGAAGTTCAACAGCTGTGTGTCAAAGTAACGCTTAGTATGTGACTCGGTACACGCTTAGTATGGTCTGGTACCCACAAAGGCGAATTCGGTATAAACATCTATATATTTTCTGAAAGTAGACCTTCTAAGGATTCCATTTCACCCCCCTTTTACCTATGCACAACTTATTGTTTTCACAGCCACACAATTTGAAGTTCAACAGCTGTGTGTCAATGGCAGGCCTATTATGTGACTCGGTACACCTTTGGTATGGCCTGGTACCCGCAAAGGCGAATTCGGTATAAACAACTATATATTTTCTGAAAGTAGACCTTCTAAGGATTCTATTTCACCCCCCTTTTACATATGCACAACTTATTGTTTTCACAGCCACACAATTTGAAGTTCAACAGCTGTGTGTCAATGGCAGGCCTATTATGTGACTCGGTACACCTTTGGTATGGCCTGGTACCCACAAAGGCGAATTCGGTATAAACAACTATATATTTTCTGAAAGTAGACCTTCTAAGGATTCCATTTCACCCCCCTTTTATATATGCACAACTTATTGTTTTCACAGCCACACAATTTGAAGTTCAACAGCTGTGTGTCAAAGTAACGCTTAGTATGTGACTCGGTACACGCTTAGTATGGTCTGGTACCCACAAAGGCGAATTCGGTATAAACATCTATATATTTCCTGAAAGTAGACCTTCTAAGGATTCCATTTCACCCCCCTTTTACATATGCACAACTTATTGTTTTCACAGCCACACAATTTGAAGTTCAACAGCTGTGTGTCAATGGCAGGCCTATTATGTGACTCGGTACACCTTTGGTACCCACAAAGGCGAATTCGGTATAAACAACTATATATTTTCTGAAAGTAGACCTTCTAAGGATTCCATTTCACCCCCCTTTTACCTATGCACAACTTATTGTTTTCACAGCCACACAATTTGAAGTTCAACAGCTGTGTGTCAATGGCAGGCCTATTATGTGACTCGGTACACCTTTGGTATGGCCTGGTACCCGCAAAGGCGAATTCGGTATAAACAACTATATATTTTCTGAAAGTAGACCTTCTAAGGATTCTATTTCACCCCCCTTTTACATATGCACAACTTATTGTTTTCACAGCCACACAATTTGAAGTTCAACAGCTGTGTGTCAATGGCAGGCCTATTATGTGACTCGGTACACCTTTGGTATGGCCTGGTACCCACAAAGGCGAATTCGGTATAAACAACTATATATTTTCTGAAAGTAGACCTTCTAAGGATTCCATTTCACCCCCCTTTTATATATGCACAACTTATTGTTTTCACAGCCACACAATTTGAAGTTCAACAGCTGTGTGTCAAAGTAACGCTTAGTATGTGACTCGGTACACGCTTAGTATGGTCTGGTACCCACAAAGGCGAATTCGGTATAAACATCTATATATTTCCTGAAAGTAGACCTTCTAAGGATTCCATTTCACCCCCCTTTTACATATGCACAACTTATTGTTTTCACAGCCACACAATTTGAAGTTCAACAGCTGTGTGTCAATGGCAGGCCTATTATGTGACTCGGTACACCTTTGGTACCCACAAAGGCGAATTCGGTATAAACAACTATATATTTTCTGAAAGTAGACCTTCTAAGGATTCTATTTCACCCCCCTTTTACATATGCACAACTTATTGTTTTCACAGCCACACAATTTGAAGTTCAACAGCTGTGTGTCAATGGCAGGCCTATTATGTGACTCGGTACACCTTTGGTATGGCCTGGTACCCACAAAGGCGAATTCGGTATAAACAACTATATATTTTCTGAAAGTAGACCTTCTAAGGATTCCATTTCACCCCCCTTTTATATATGCACAACTTATTGTTTTCACAGCCACACAATTTGAAGTTCAACAGCTGTGTGTCAATGGCAGGCCTATTATGTGACTCGGTACACCTTTGGTATGGCCTGGTACCCACAAAGGCGAATTCGGTATAAACAACCATATATTTTCTGAAAGTAGACCTTCTAAGGATTCCATTTCACCCCCCTTTTACATATGCACAACTTATTGTTTTCACAGCCACACAATTTGAAGTTCAACAGCTGTGTGTCAAAGTAACGCTTAGTATGTGACTCGGTACACGCTTAGTATGGCCTGGTACCCACAAAGGCGAATTCGGTATAAACAACCATATATTTTCTGAAAGTAGACCTTCTAAGGATTCTATTTCACCCCCCTTTTACTTATGCACAACTTATTGTTTTCACAGCCACACAATTTGAAGTTCAACAGCTGTGTGTCAATGGCAGGCCTATTATGTGACTCGGTACACCTTTGGTACCCACAAAGGCGAATTCGGTATAAACAACTATATATTTTCTGAAAGTAGACCTTCTAAGGATTCTATTTCACCCCCCTTTTACATATGCACAACTTATTGTTTTCACAGCCACACAATTTGAAGTTCAACAGCTGTGTGTCAATGGCAGGCCTATTATGTGACTCGGTACACCTTTGGTATGGCCTGGTACCCACAAAGGCGAATTCGGTATAAACAACTATATATTTTCTGAAAGTAGACCTTCTAAGGATTCCATTTCACCCCCCTTTTATATATGCACAACTTATTGTTTTCACAGCCACACAATTTGAAGTTCAACAGCTGTGTGTCAATGGCAGGCCTATTATGTGACTCGGTACACCTTTGGTATGGCCTGGTACCCGCAAAGGCGAATTCGGTATAAACAACTATATATTTTCTGAAAGTAGACCTTCTAAGGATTCTATTTCACCCCCCTTTTACATATGCACAACTTATTGTTTTCACAGCCACACAATTTGAAGTTCAACAGCTGTGTGTCAATGGCAGGCCTATTATGTGACTCGGTACACCTTTGGTATGGCCTGGTACCCACAAAGGCGAATTCGGTATAAACAACTATATATTTTCTGAAAGTAGACCTTCTAAGGATTCCATTTCACCCCCCTTTTATATATGCACAACTTATTGTTTTCACAGCCACACAATTTGAAGTTCAACAGCTGTGTGTCAAAGTAACGCTTAGTATGTGACTCGGTACACGCTTAGTATGGTCTGGTACCCACAAAGGCGAATTCGGTATAAACATCTATATATTTCCTGAAAGTAGACCTTCTAAGGATTCCATTTCACCCCCCTTTTACATATGCACAACTTATTGTTTTCACAGCCACACAATTTGAAGTTCAACAGCTGTGTGTCAATGGCAGGCCTATTATGTGACTCGGTACACCTTTGGTACCCACAAAGGCGAATTCGGTATAAACAACTATATATTTTCTGAAAGTAGACCTTCTAAGGATTCTATTTCACCCCCCTTTTACATATGCACAACTTATTGTTTTCACAGCCACACAATTTGAAGTTCAACAGCTGTGTGTCAATGGCAGGCCTATTATGTGACTCGGTACACCTTTGGTATGGCCTGGTACCCACAAAGGCGAATTCGGTATAAACAACTATATATTTTCTGAAAGTAGACCTTCTAAGGATTCCATTTCACCCCCCTTTTATATATGCACAACTTATTGTTTTCACAGCCACACAATTTGAAGTTCAACAGCTGTGTGTCAATGGCAGGCCTATTATGTGACTCGGTACACCTTTGGTATGGCCTGGTACCCACAAAGGCGAATTCGGTATAAACAACCATATATTTTCTGAAAGTAGACCTTCTAAGGATTCCATTTCACCCCCCTTTTACATATGCACAACTTATTGTTTTCACAGCCACACAATTTGAAGTTCAACAGCTGTGTGTCAAAGTAACGCTTAGTATGTGACTCGGTACACGCTTAGTATGGCCTGGTACCCACAAAGGCGAATTCGGTATAAACAACCATATATTTTCTGAAAGTAGACCTTCTAAGGATTCTATTTCACCCCCCTTTTACTTATGCACAACTTATTGTTTTCACAGCCACACAATTTGAAGTTCAACAGCTGTGTGTCAATGGCAGGCCTATTATGTGACTCGGTACACCTTTGGTACCCACAAAGGCGAATTCGGTATAAACAACTATATATTTTCTGAAAGTAGACCTTCTAAGGATTCTATTTCACCCCCCTTTTACATATGCACAACTTATTGTTTTCACAGCCACACAATTTGAAGTTCAACAGCTGTGTGTCAATGGCAGGCCTATTATGTGACTCGGTACACCTTTGGTATGGCCTGGTACCCACAAAGGCGAATTCGGTATAAACAACTATATATTTTCTGAAAGTAGACCTTCTAAGGATTCCATTTCACCCCCCTTTTATATATGCACAACTTATTGTTTTCACAGCCACACAATTTGAAGTTCAACAGCTGTGTGTCAATGGCAGGCCTATTATGTGACTCGGTACACCTTTGGTATGGCCTGGTACCCACAAAGGCGAATTCGGTATAAACAACTATATATTTTCTGAAAGTAGACCTTCTAAGGATTCCATTTCACCCCCCTTTTACATATGCACAACTTATTGTTTTCACAGCCACACAATTTGAAGTTCAACAGCTGTGTGTCAAAGTAACGCTTAGTATGTGACTCGGTACACGCTTAGTATGGTCTGGTACCCACAAAGGCGAATTCGGTATAAACATCTATATATTTTCTTAAAGTAGACCTTCTAAGGATTCCATTTCACCCCCCTTTTACATATGCACAACTTATTGTTTTCACAGCCACACAATTTGAAGTTCAACAGCTGTGTGTCAATGGCAGGCCTATTATGTGACTCGGTACACCTTTGGTATGGCCTGGTACCCGCAAAGGCGAATTCGGTATAAACAACTATATATTTTCTGAAAGTAGACCTTCTAAGGATTCTATTTCACCCCCCTTTTACATATGCACAACTTATTGTTTTCACAGCCACACAATTTGAAGTTCAACAGCTGTGTGTCAATGGCAGGCCTATTATGTGACTCGGTACACCTTTGGTATGGCCTGGTACCCACAAAGGCGAATTCGGTATAAACAACTATATATTTTCTGAAAGTAGACCTTCTAAGGATTCCATTTCACCCCCCTTTTATATATGCACAACTTATTGTTTTCACAGCCACACAATTTGAAGTTCAACAGCTGTGTGTCAAAGTAACGCTTAGTATGTGACTCGGTACACGCTTAGTATGGCCTGGTACCCACAAAGGCGAATTCGGTATAAACATCTATATATTTCCTGAAAGTAGACCTTCTAAGGATTCCATTTCACCCCCCTTTTACATATGCACAACTTATTGTTTTCACAGCCACACAATTTGAAGTTCAACAGCTGTGTGTCAATGGCAGGCCTATTATGTGACTCGGTACACCTTTGGTACCCACAAAGGCGAATTCGGTATAAACAACTATATATTTTCTGAAAGTAGACCTTCTAAGGATTCTATTTCACCCCCCTTTTACATATGCACAACTTATTGTTTTCACAGCCACACAATTTGAAGTTCAACAGCTGTGTGTCAATGGCAGGCCTATATTATGTGACTCGGTACACCTTTGGTATGGCCTGGTACCCACAAAGGCGAATTCGGTATAAACAACTATATATTTTCTGAAAGTAGACCTTCTAAGGATTCCATTTCACCCCCCTTTTATATATGCACAACTTATTGTTTTCACAGCCACACAATTTGAAGTTCAACAGCTGTGTGTCAATGGCAGGCCTATTATGTGACTCGGTACACCTTTGGTATGGCCTGGTACCCACAAAGGCGAATTCGGTATAAACAACTATATATTTTCTGAAAGTAGACCTTCTAAGGATTCCATTTCACCCCCCTTTTACATATGCACAACTTATTGTTTTCACAGCCACACAATTTGAAGTTCAACAGCTGTGTGTCAAAGTAACGCTTAGTATGTGACTCGGTACACGCTTAGTATGGCCTGGTACCCGCAAAGGCGAATTCGGTATAAACAACTATATATTTTCTGAAAGTAGACCTTCTAAGGATTCTATTTCACCCCCCTTTTACATATGCACAACTTATTGTTTTCACAGCCACACAATTTGAAGTTCAACAGCTGTGTGTCAATGGCAGGCCTATTATGTGACTCGGTACACCTTTGGTATGGCCTGGTACCCACAAAGGCGAATTCGGTATAAACAACTATATATTTTCTGAAAGTAGACCTTCTAAGGATTCCATTTCACCCCCCTTTTATATATGCACAACTTATTGTTTTCACAGCCACACAATTTGAAGTTCAACAGCTGTGTGTCAAAGTAACGCTTAGTATGTGACTCGGTACACGCTTAGTATGGTCTGGTACCCACAAAGGCGAATTCGGTATAAACATCTATATATTTTCTGAAAGTAGACCTTCTAAGGATTCCATTTCACCCCCCTTTTACCTATGCACAACTTATTGTTTTCACAGCCACACAATTTGAAGTTCAACAGCTGTGTGTCAATGGCAGGCCTATTATGTGACTCGGTACACCTTTGGTATGGCCTGGTACCCGCAAAGGCGAATTCGGTATAAACAACTATATATTTTCTGAAAGTAGACCTTCTAAGGATTCTATTTCACCCCCCTTTTACATATGCACAACTTATTGTTTTCACAGCCACACAATTTGAAGTTCAACAGCTGTGTGTCAATGGCAGGCCTATTATGTGACTCGGTACACCTTTGGTATGGCCTGGTACCCACAAAGGCGAATTCGGTATAAACAACTATATATTTTCTGAAAGTAGACCTTCTAAGGATTCCATTTCACCCCCCTTTTATATATGCACAACTTATTGTTTTCACAGCCACACAATTTGAAGTTCAACAGCTGTGTGTCAAAGTAACGCTTAGTATGTGACTCGGTACACGCTTAGTATGGTCTGGTACCCACAAAGGCGAATTCGGTATAAACATCTATATATTTCCTGAAAGTAGACCTTCTAAGGATTCCATTTCACCCCCCTTTTACATATGCACAACTTATTGTTTTCACAGCCACACAATTTGAAGTTCAACAGCTGTGTGTCAATGGCAGGCCTATTATGTGACTCGGTACACCTTTGGTACCCACAAAGGCGAATTCGGTATAAACAACTATATATTTTCTGAAAGTAGACCTTCTAAGGATTCCATTTCACCCCCCTTTTACCTATGCACAACTTATTGTTTTCACAGCCACACAATTTGAAGTTCAACAGCTGTGTGTCAATGGCAGGCCTATTATGTGACTCGGTACACCTTTGGTATGGCCTGGTACCCGCAAAGGCGAATTCGGTATAAACAACTATATATTTTCTGAAAGTAGACCTTCTAAGGATTCTATTTCACCCCCCTTTTACATATGCACAACTTATTGTTTTCACAGCCACACAATTTGAAGTTCAACAGCTGTGTGTCAATGGCAGGCCTATTATGTGACTCGGTACACCTTTGGTATGGCCTGGTACCCACAAAGGCGAATTCGGTTTAAACAACTATATATTTTCTGAAAGTAGACCTTCTAAGGATTCCATTTCACCCCCCTTTTATATATGCACAACTTATTGTTTTCACAGCCACACAATTTGAAGTTCAACAGCTGTGTGTCAAAGTAACGCTTAGTATGTGACTCGGTACACGCTTAGTATGGTCTGGTACCCACAAAGGCGAATTCGGTATAAACATCTATATATTTCCTGAAAGTAGACCTTCTAAGGATTCCATTTCACCCCCCTTTTACATATGCACAACTTATTGTTTTCACAGCCACACAATTTGAAGTTCAACAGCTGTGTGTCAATGGCAGGCCTATTATGTGACTCGGTACACCTTTGGTACCCACAAAGGCGAATTCGGTATAAACAACTATATATTTTCTGAAAGTAGACCTTCTAAGGATTCTATTTCACCCCCCTTTTACATATGCACAACTTATTGTTTTCACAGCCACACAATTTGAAGTTCAACAGCTGTGTGTCAATGGCAGGCCTATTATGTGACTCGGTACACCTTTGGTATGGCCTGGTACCCACAAAGGCGAATTCGGTATAAACAACTATATATTTTCTGAAAGTAGACCTTCTAAGGATTCCATTTCACCCCCCTTTTATATATGCACAACTTATTGTTTTCACAGCCACACAATTTGAAGTTCAACAGCTGTGTGTCAATGGCAGGCCTATTATGTGACTCGGTACACCTTTGGTATGGCCTGGTACCCACAAAGGCGAATTCGGTATAAACAACCATATATTTTCTGAAAGTAGACCTTCTAAGGATTCCATTTCACCCCCCTTTTACATATGCACAACTTATTGTTTTCACAGCCACACAATTTGAAGTTCAACAGCTGTGTGTCAAAGTAACGCTTAGTATGTGACTCGGTACACGCTTAGTATGGCCTGGTACCCACAAAGGCGAATTCGGTATAAACAACCATATATTTTCTGAAAGTAGACCTTCTAAGGATTCTATTTCACCCCCCTTTTACTTATGCACAACTTATTGTTTTCACAGCCACACAATTTGAAGTTCAACAGCTGTGTGTCAATGGCAGGCCTATTATGTGACTCGGTACACCTTTGGTACCCACAAAGGCGAATTCGGTATAAACAACTATATATTTTCTGAAAGTAGACCTTCTAAGGATTCTATTTCACCCCCCTTTTACATATGCACAACTTATTGTTTTCACAGCCACACAATTTGAAGTTCAACAGCTGTGTGTCAATGGCAGGCCTATTATGTGACTCGGTACACCTTTGGTATGGCCTGGTACCCACAAAGGCGAATTCGGTATAAACAACTATATATTTTCTGAAAGTAGACCTTCTAAGGATTCCATTTCACCCCCCTTTTATATATGCACAACTTATTGTTTTCACAGCCACACAATTTGAAGTTCAACAGCTGTGTGTCAATGGCAGGCCTATTATGTGACTCGGTACACCTTTGGTATGGCCTGGTACCCACAAAGGCGAATTCGGTATAAACAACTATATATTTTCTGAAAGTAGACCTTCTAAGGATTCCATTTCACCCCCCTTTTACATATGCACAACTTATTGTTTTCACAGCCACACAATTTGAAGTTCAACAGCTGTGTGTCAAAGTAACGCTTAGTATGTGACTCGGTACACGCTTAGTATGGTCTGGTACCCACAAAGGCGAATTCGGTATAAACATCTATATATTTTCTGAAAGTAGACCTTCTAAGGATTCCATTTCACCCCCCTTTTACCTATGCACAACTTATTGTTTTCACAGCCACACAATTTGAAGTTCAACAGCTGTGTGTCAATGGCAGGCCTATTATGTGACTCGGTACACCTTTGGTATGGCCTGGTACCCGCAAAGGCGAATTCGGTATAAACAACTATATATTTTCTGAAAGTAGACCTTCTAAGGATTCTATTTCACCCCCCTTTTACATATGCACAACTTATTGTTTTCACAGCCACACAATTTGAAGTTCAACAGCTGTGTGTCAATGGCAGGCCTATTATGTGACTCGGTACACCTTTGGTATGGCCTGGTACCCACAAAGGCGAATTCGGTATAAACAACTATATATTTTCTGAAAGTAGACCTTCTAAGGATTCCATTTCACCCCCCTTTTATATATGCACATCTTATTGTTTTCACAGCCACACAATTTGAAGTTCAACAGCTGTGTGTCAAAGTAACGCTTAGTATGTGACTCGGTACACGCTTAGTATGGCCTGGTACCCACAAAGGCGAATTCGGTATAAACATCTATATATTTCCTGAAAGTAGACCTTCTAAGGATTCCATTTCACCCCCCTTTTACATATGCACAACTTATTGTTTTCACAGCCACACAATTTGAAGTTCAACAGCTGTGTGTCAATGGCAGGCCTATTATGTGACTCGGTACACCTTTGGTACCCACAAAGGCGAATTCGGTATAAACAACTATATATTTTCTGAAAGTAGACCTTCTAAGGATTCTATTTCACCCCCCTTTTACATATGCACAACTTATTGTTTTCACAGCCACACAATTTGAAGTTCAACAGCTGTGTGTCAATGGCAGGCCTATTATGTGACTCGGTACACCTTTGGTATGGCCTGGTACCCACAAAGGCGAATTCGGTATAAACAACTATATATTTTCTGAAAGTAGACCTTCTAAGGATTCCATTTCACCCCCCTTTTATATATGCACAACTTATTGTTTTCACAGCCACACAATTTGAAGTTCAACAGCTGTGTGTCAATGGCAGGCCTATTATGTGACTCGGTACACCTTTGGTATGGCCTGGTACCCACAAAGGCGAATTTGGTATAAACAACCATATATTTTCTGAAAGTAGACCTTCTAAGGATTCCATTTCACCCCCCTTTTACATATGCACAACTTATTGTTTTCACAGCCACACAATTTGAAGTTCAACAGCTGTGTGTCAAAGTAACGCTTAGTATGTGACTCGGTACACGCTTAGTATGGCCTGGTACCCACAAAGGCGAATTCGGTATAAACAACCATATATTTTCTGAAAGTAGACCTTCTAAGGATTCCATTTCACCCCCCTTTTACCTATGCACAACTTATTGTTTTCACAGCCACACAATTTGAAGTTCAACAGCTGTGTGTCAATGGCAGGCCTATTATGTGACTCGGTACACCTTTGGTATGGCCTGGTACCCGCAAAGGCGAATTCGGTATAAACAACTATATATTTTCTGAAAGTAGACCTTCTAAGGATTCTATTTCACCCCCCTTTTACATATGCACAACTTATTGTTTTCACAGCCACACAATTTGAAGTTCAACAGCTGTGTGTCAATGGCAGGCCTATTATGTGACTCGGTACACCTTTGGTATGGCCTGGTACCCACAAAGGCGAATTCGGTATAAACAACTATATATTTTCTGAAAGTAGACCTTCTAAGGATTCCATTTCACCCCCCTTTTATATATGCACAACTTATTGTTTTCACAGCCACACAATTTGAAGTTCAACAGCTGTGTGTCAAAGTAACGCTTAGTATGTGACTCGGTACACGCTTAGTATGGTCTGGTACCCACAAAGGCGAATTCGGTATAAACATCTATATATTTCCTGAAAGTAGACCTTCTAAGGATTCCATTTCACCCCCCTTTTACATATGCACAACTTATTGTTTTCACAGCCACACAATTTGAAGTTCAACAGCTGTGTGTCAATGGCAGGCCTATTATGTGACTCGGTACACCTTTGGTACCCACAAAGGCGAATTCGGTATAAACAACTATATATTTTCTGAAAGTAGACCTTCTAAGGATTCTATTTCACCCCCCTTTTACATATGCACAACTTATTGTTTTCACAGCCACACAATTTGAAGTTCAACAGCTGTGTGTCAATGGCAGGCCTATTATGTGACTCGGTACACCTTTGGTATGGCCTGGTACCCACAAAGGCGAATTCGGTATAAACAACTATATATTTTCTGAAAGTAGACCTTCTAAGGATTCCATTTCACCCCCCTTTTATATATGCACAACTTATTGTTTTCACAGCCACACAATTTGAAGTTCAACAGCTGTGTGTCAATGGCAGGCCTATTATGTGACTCGGTACACCTTTGGTATGGCCTGGTACCCACAAAGGCGAATTCGGTATAAACAACCATATATTTTCTGAAAGTAGACCTTCTAAGGATTCCATTTCACCCCCCTTTTACATATGCACAACTTATTGTTTTCACAGCCACACAATTTGAAGTTCAACAGCTGTGTGTCAAAGTAACGCTTAGTATGTGACTCGGTACACGCTTAGTATGGTCTGGTACCCACAAAGGCGAATTCGGTATAAACATCTATATATTTCCTGAAAGTAGACCTTCTAAGGATTCCATTTCACCCCCCTTTTACATATGCACAACTTATTGTTTTCACAGCCACACAATTTGAAGTTCAACAGCTGTGTGTCAATGGCAGGCCTATTATGTGACTCGGTACACCTTTGGTACCCACAAAGGCGAATTCGGTATAAACAACTATATATTTTCTGAAAGTAGACCTTCTAAGGATTCTATTTCACCCCCCTTTTACATATGCACAACTTATTGTTTTCACAGCCACACAATTTGAAGTTCAACAGCTGTGTGTCAATGGCAGGCCTATTATGTGACTCGGTACACCTTTGGTATGGCCTGGTACCCACAAAGGCGAATTCGGTATAAACAACTATATATTTTCTGAAAGTAGACCTTCTAAGGATTCCATTTCACCCCCCTTTTATATATGCACAACTTATTGTTTTTACAGCCACACAATTTGAAGTTCAACAGCTGTGTGTCAAAGGCAGGCCTATTATGTGACTCGGTACACCTTTGGTATGGCCTGGTACCCACAAAGGCGAATTCGGTATAAACAACTATATATTTTCTGAAAGTAGACCTTCTAAGGATTCCATTTCACCCCCCTTTTATATATGCACAACTTATTGTTTTCACAGCCACACAATTTGAAGTTCAACAGTGTGTGTCAATGGCAGGCCATTATGTGACTCACTACACACTTAGTTTGGCCTGGTACCCACAAAGGCAGAATTGGTAGCCTATAGATATCTGCAATATTATAGTGCATGTTATAAACCCACCTTTTAAATAAGCACAACGTTATAGTTTTATCAGCTTCACAGTTTTAATTTAACACTAGGCAATAAGGTAGATAAGGCACATTCAAAAATACAAAATTTTAAAATATAAGTAACATTCTAAGGTGTATTTTCGATTTAAATGTCTTATTTAATTATTTTCTAACTTTACCTTCCTTTGGTAACGCAATACAGTTTTAAATTAATAATTTTCGTCCTCATGAATTGAAAAAGCAATGAATATGTTCTGACTTTTATTTTGAAAGATTCGCGAATGGCGGCCATATTGGATTTTTCTTTACTGTCGCTAGTTTCACACTACTTGAGGAGTCATATCAAGATCAATATCCCACTCACACACTACCTACCACTTCTGCTACACGACTGCTACTGCCAGTAAACTAACTAACTGACTATGTAAGAACAAGAAGATGAGATGAGAAGAAAAAAACCTATCGTGTGAGGCTTTACGAGAGAAAGAGAGAGAAAGAGAGCGAGAGAGAGAGAGAGAGAGAGAGAGACAGAGAGAGAGAGCTGATGCAGGAGCTGTAATGAGGTAAGACGAGGTGTGGCCCTTCACTACTTACATTCCCAACACCACTGTAGAGCCACTGTGTCCTGCCCTTTTGCCTAGGGGTCTGCTAATAGTGGGATGAAATGACCAGTTTGTGTGTGTGTCTATGTGTGTGTGTGTGTGTGTGTGTGTGTGTGTGTGTGTGTGTGTGTGTGTGTGTGTGTGTGTGTGTGTGTGTGTGTGTGTGTGTGTGTGTGTGTGTGTGCGGGGTTTGTGCGTGCATGTGTAGATGCTGTATGAGGGTGGAGAGCTCCACTCCAGAGCTGTTATTTTTTCAGGAGAGGCTGGAGGCTTTTTAAGTTTAGCTGGGTGGTGGATTACGTCAGCGGTAATCTATTGAATCAACAGTGCTTGGCCCATTGAGGGTCTGTGTGTGTGTGTGTGTGTGTGTGTGGATGTGTGCACGACACGCACATATGTGTGTGTGTGTGTGTGTGTGTGTGTGTGTCTGTGTCTGTGTGTGTGAGTGTGTCTATGTGAGCATGCGTGTGTGTATGTCTGAGTTTGTGTGTGTACGTGCACACAGAGGCTGGAAGGTTGTTGTCTGAAGCTAATGGATGCCCTGAGGTCGTCCCAGTTTCTTCATATATTATCTCTTCACTCAATCTCTGTTGTGCACCCATCTTTCTCTCTTTCTCTGTCTCTCTGTCTCTCTGTCTCTCTCTCTCTCTCTCTCTCTCTCTCTCTCTTTCATGCCAATGACCTCCATGTGGTTCTTCACTTTGGCCCAGTTGCCCTAGTCCTTAGCACTGTCTCCTCCATAGGCACCATTCCAGCCATGGCTGTCCAAGGCCTCAATCTACTTCGCCAGTGTGTGTGTGTGTGTGTGTGTGTGTGTGTGTGTGTGTGTGTGTGTGTGTGTGTGTGTGTGTGTGTGTGTGTGTGTATTGGCTTCTGTGTGCTTGTCCCTGCTGCAGTCTGCGTCTGTGTGCTGGCGTGCCTGCACTCTGATATCTATCTATCTATCTATCTATCTGCACTGGGGAGAAATGTGCTCCTTCTGAATCATAAACTTGTTGACAGATGTTTTTCAGTATATGTGTGTGTCTTTCTGTGTGTGCATGTGTGTGTGCATGCGCACCTGTGTGTGTGTGTGTGTGTGTGTGAGTGAGTGTGTGTGGTGTGTGTATATGTGTATGTGTGTGTGTGAGAGAGAGCCTGCACTGCTGAAACTGCCCTTGTATGGGCTGCAATAACCAGATTAAGGAGCAGGACCTCCGGGTTTTAAAACCTGAAAGCACAGCCACCCCTGCTGCCTTAAGATGTAAAGAACACACACACACACACACACACACACACACACACACACACACACACACACATCCAGCGTCCCATCTTTGCTTAAGACGTGAAGTACCATTAGCAGTGGCACCTCAGCAGTGGCAGCAGCACAGCGCTGATGGCTACGGCCGATAAGGTGATTCCCTTAAACTAAACACAGCGCCTCGTCCAGCACTACACTATATTCCGGTGCCACAGCCCCCCTTCCTCTCTGTCACCAGGGCTCTGTCTGGCAGTGACCCCAGAGCAGAGGACTCCCTGGAGGTACAGTACGGTTCACCTGAGGTGGCCCCCGCCCCGCCCCGCGCTCGCTACGCGCTCGAGAGTTTATATTCCCACCGTGCATTTGTGTACGTTAGCCCCGCGTTGAGAGCACCTGTGGGCTCGGGGTGTTTACACAGAGGAGCCTCTCGGGAGGATCGCGCCGTGTCAAAACAGGGACAATGCTGTGCAGGGATACGGCCGGGGCGCCGTCAACTGAGCCCACCCACCGGGCACCAGCGGCTTCCTGGACATGGACGGGACCCGAAACCGGTCGATGTGGAAGCCCAAAAAAGACAGGACGTGAGCTGCTGTGTCTGGCATCCAAAAGGTAAAGCAGTCATACTCTGCAGTCCACAATGCATGGAATGATACCCAGCTGACCAAAGTCATTTTTTGGCGGAGCTTTCATGCCTTTAATTTGATCTGAAGGACCGTGAAGAGAGTGACAGGAAGAAAGTGGAGTGGGATCAGGAAACAGTCTTGGACAGGTCGCTGGGGGGGACTTGGACTCAAATGTGGTATGGATGCTATGGCCACTAGCCACAGTGCCTCAACCAGTGGTTTAACTGGTACGAATTCAGTTCTTCCTGTACCCAGTGTGGGTGTACGTACAGTGCCTATAGAAAGTCATCATACCCTTTTGAAATAGTTACTTTTTTTGTCTTACAGCCTGAAATCAAAACCCATTTTTAAAAAAATCTTTTCCAGTTTTATTAACAAATTTAGCTGTACAACATCAAAATAATGAAAAAAAAGTCAACAGTTCTGAAAATTAATAAAAAATTAAAAACTAGAATAACAGGGTTGGAAAAGTCATCATACCCTGACTTAATACTTTGTAAAGCTTCCTTTTGCTTTCATTACAGCCATCAATCTGTTTGGATATGTCTCTATTATAGCTTTGCACACCTAGATAGGGGAATATTTGCCCAATTTTCCGTACAGAAATGTTAAAATTTAGTCAAATTCTGTAGGGAATGGCGATGGACTGCTCTCTTCAAGTCAATCCACATATTTTCTATAGTATTTAAGTCAGGGCTCTGACTTTGCCACTCAAGGATATTCACCATCCTATCCTTAAGCCACTGCTTTGTTCTTTTGGCAGTATGTTTAGGATTATTGTCGTGTTGGAAGGCGAATGACCTCCCCATCCTCAGCTGTTTAGGAGAGGGACGCAGGTTTTCCTCAAGAATTTTGGTGTACTTGGCAGCATCCATTTTCCCTTCTATCCTGACCAATTGCCCAGTTCCCGCTGAAAAGAAACATCCCCACAACATAATGTTGCCCCCACCATGCTTCACACTAGGTATGGTGTGTTTTGGGTGGTGTACTGTGTTGGTTTTCGCCAAACATTGCGCTTGGAGTTCAGTGCAAAAACACATCTGGAATATTCTGCTACCATGTGGAAAAAGCTTATATGATCAGATGAGACTAAGATCAAACTTTTTGGAGACTAAGATTGACGTTTTTGGACTGAGCTCCAGGCGCTAACCAAACACAGTATACACACCCAAACACACCCAAAACACACCATACCTACTTTGAAGCATGGTGGGGGCAACATTATGTTTTGGGGATGTTTCTCTTCAGCGGGGACTGGGCAATTGGTCAGGATAGAAGGGAAAATGGATGCTGCCAAGTACACCAAAATTCTTGAGGAAAACCTGCGTCCCTCTCCTAAACAGCTGAGGATGGGGAGGTCATTCGCCTTCCAACACGACAAAAATCCTAAACATACTGCCAAAAGAACAAAGCAGTGGCTTAAGGATAGGATGGTGAATATCCTTGAGTGGCAAAGTCAGAGCCCTGACTTAAATACTATAGAAAATATGTGGATTGACTTGAAGAGAGCAGTCCATCGCCATTCCCTACAGAATTTGACTAAATTGTAACATTTCTGCACGGAAAATTGGGCAAATATTCTCCTATCTAGGTGTGCAAAGCTATAATAGAGACATATCCAAACAGATTGATGGCTGTAATGAAAGCAAAAGGAAGCTTTACAAAGTATTAAGTCAGGGGTATGATGACTTTTCCAACCCTGTTATTCTAGTTTTTAATTTTTTATTAATTTTCAGAACTGTTGACTTTTTTTTCATTATTTTGATGTTGTACAGCTACATATGTAAATTAAACTGGAAAAGATTTTTTTTTAAAATGGGTTTTGATTTCAGGCTGTAAGACAAAAAAAGTAACTATTTCAAAAGGGTATGATAACTTTCTATAGGCACTGTATGTGTGTGTGTGTGTGTGTGTGTGTGTGTGTGTGTGTGTGTGTGTGTGTGTGTGTGGCTTCTCGCTAATGAATGGGAGTGTGCCGAGCGCACGGTGAGTCATGACCCATAACCACACTGGGGCTGTGTGTGTGTGCGCGCACGCTCTCATCACCCCTCACCTGGCGCTCCCCAACACCACAGCGCCGCACGCGCAGGCCGGCCATGCTGTAATTAACAGCCCATTAGAGATGTACACACAGCTCCCGAGGGCTCGCTGTGTGTGTGTGTGTGTGTGTGTGTGTGTGTGTGTGTGTGTGTGTGTGTGTGTGTGTGTGTACAGGTCTCCACAACAACCCTTTTAACCAGATGAGAGGCCTCTTCAGCCAGTGGTTCTTTTTAGTCAGTCCATTAGTCAGCTGGAATGGACTCCCTCACACACACACACACACACACACACACAAACACACCTCTTCCCCAGCTTCCCAATGGTGGACTTTTGGACTTTCTGCTTGTGAGATCTCCAGGAGGGACGGGGTGAAGGGGTGGGGTGGGGTTCAGAGGAGAGGCTTCTGTAGTGACCACTCTTTGCTGGTGAGTTTCGGCTTGACGAGGAGCTTCAGCAGATGGTTTGGCATTCTCAAAGTTAACCTGTGACACTGCACCACAGCTCCAGACAACATCATCGGGACAAATAGATTTACACTCATAAAGAACCGGCACACCTGCTTTTTGTCTGAATGGACACAGATTTGTGGACCAGCATGAAGACCATGGCGACAGTAAATGTGAACTACTGGAGCTGTTCTGTAGGGTAACAGAAATGGCTGACAGAAAATGCTGAATCTTGAAAGATCAGCAGCCCGAAACATAGCAACTGGATTAGTGTTCGTAGTTGTAGTTTCGGAGTTTTCTAAGTAGTTCATTTCTACTCGGTTTGAATGGAAGCCTTTAAAGGGATATTCCGCCATTTTTGGAAATACGCTCATTTTCCACGTTCCCTCGAGCAAAACAATCGATATTTACCTTGTTCCCGTTCATCCAGCCATTCTGTGAGTCTGGCGATACAACTTTTAGCTTCAGCCTAGCATAGATCATTGAATCGGATTAGACCATTAGCTTCTCGCCTGCTAGCTTCATGTTTAAAAGTGACTAAGATTTCTGGTAATTTTCCCATTTAAAACGTGTCTCCTCTCAAGTTAGAAAGTGCAATAAGACCAACTGAAAATGAAACCTGGCGTTTTTCTAGGCTGATTTGACATGGAACTACACTCTCATCTGGCGTAATAATCAAGGCAACTTGCAGCTACTGGCACTACTACTGCTTGTTGTCTATGGGGACTATTTTCAGATGTCGCGTAAGATATCACTGCGCCTATGGTACGTTTGCAAGTTGCCTTGATTATTACGCCAGATGAGAGTGTAGTTCCATGTCAAATCAGCCTAGAAAAACACCAGGTTTCATTTTCAGTTGGTCTTATTGCACTTTCTAACTTGAGAGGAGACACCTTTTAAATGGAAAAATTACCAGAAATCTTAGTCACTTTTAAACATGAAGCTAGCAGGCGAGAAGCTAATGGTCTAATCCGATTCAATGATCTATGCTAGGCTGAAGCTAAAAGTTGTATCGCCAGACTCACAGAATGGCTGGATGAACGGGGAACAAGGTAAATATCGATTGTTTTGCTCGAGGGGAGGTGGAAAATGAGCGTACTTCCAAAAATGGCGGAATATCCCTTTAAAGTGGCTGCATTACTAATTGGATTAGTATTAGGTTAGTGAGGAGCGTTCTAAATAGTCCATTTCTGCTCTGTGTGAGTGGAGGCCTTTTGAGTGACTGCATTAGGGTTGATTGTGCTGGGGAGAGTAATGGGGGTCTGCACCTGAGTCGGGGCTGGAGGGGGTCGGTGGGTTCAGTGGGGAGGGGGCTGAACTCTTGAACTGTGTTAGCTGAGAACAGCACACCATACCTGCCAAACGGCGCCTGTAGAACATGAGCCCCGCACTCTTCTGTGGCACCGCAGGGCTGAGCTTGGCCCTCTCTGGTCACAGTAGACACACACACACACACACACACACACACACACACACACACACACATATACGAATACATATACACACACATACACACACTCACACACACACAGACACACACACACACACACACACACACACACACGCACGCGCACACACAGACCCACACACATGTACACACGCACACAGGAGAGACAGAAAAACATACTGTAACAAAACTGCTTGTCATGCAGATCAGCAAAAGCATAGCAAATTACCTGTCATATGTCTGGGATGGTATGTATGTGTGTGTGTGTGTGTGCGTGTGTTTGCGTGTGTGGTATCTGGTGGGAGTAGTCAGCCCTGTGGGAATGTATATGACAGATGTGTGTGTGCGTGCGTGCGTGCGTGTGTGTGTGTGTGTGTGTGTGTGTGTGTGTGTGTGTGTTCATGCGTGTGTGTGTTTG
>NC_084996.1:8849431-8859431 GCF_963854185.1 Sardina pilchardus | reverse complement strand
ACATACACAGGCAGTCTCTTGTAACTTGTAACCCAGTCAGTGATGGAGTCACTGAGCCCCAAAAGACTTTATCCCAATTTTGTCCCATGTCAGGGTGGTGGCTTTACAAGGGGTCATGGTGTGTGTCTGCGTGTGTGCGTGTGTGCGTGTGTGCATGTGTGTGTGTGTGTGTGTGTGTGTGTGTGTGTGTGTGAATACAGCCACATTCTGACACTGGATCGTTTCATATGTCGCACCATTCCTCCTCAATAAAGGCCTGAAACAGCACAGCAGCTGTCCCAGCCCTGCTCCATAATTACGACCGCCACTCCACTCTAGAGCCTCACGCTTCCAACCTGATTTACCAGCAAAGCAAAACACAGCTGGCCTCCCCTGATTCATTACCAATAGCCTACACTCACAACAATCAACATTTTTGGAAAACATTTGTTCATTAATCTGATGCCAGCAACAACAACAACAAAAAAACATGTCAATTTTTTTCTTCACCTCTCAACAGTCTGGAGACCAGTTGTTGATGTTTTTAGAAATTAAATGTTGTCCCATTCTTGCCCGATATCCTCCTGACTACCAGCAGTTCATTTTTGTCCTCTCTAGAGGACCTTTCTAAACTGGAATATCTCCCACACCATACATACTACTGAGCTAACTCCTTTTGTTCTCTAAAGGGGACATCCAGGGCTTTTACATGATACCAAATTTATGGGGGTGGGTCTTTGGGAACTTCCTCCTTTTCTTCCTTGAAAATTGGGTCAATTTGACCCAGGACTTTACAAGAAAAAAAGAGGAAGTTCCCAAAACCCCACCCCCATACATTTGGTATCAGTTAAAAGTCCTGAATGTCCTCTGTAGGGAACGATAGGAGTTGGCTCAGTAGCATGCATGGTCTGGGAGACATTCAAGTTTACAGATGTCCTCTAGAGAGGACAAAACGAACCTCTGGTAGTCATATAGGACTTCAGCTGCTAGACCGTGTGGGGTGTTCAGAATTGTGTTTTTTGTTCCATGATGCATGATGGCAGGTCTGGGCTGTAGAGACAGGCCATGTTACACCTATACTCCTCTACTATGAAGCCATACTGCAATATGTGCAGAATGCAGCCTAAGATTGTTTTCTTGACACATTCGAGGTCTTCCTTGAAAATGGTGGTCTTGATCAAGGCTTATGTATCTCAAAACATGTGTATATCATTCAGCATGACTTGGGCCATTCCAGATGTGCAAGCTGCCCATGCAATAGGTTCTCATGCACTAACATTTTAGGTACACATTTTCGATTGGTCTAACCACAGGACAATTTTCCGCTTTGCCTCAGTCCATCTTATTCACTGTATGCTCAGGCCGAGATAAGACAGCAGCATTTCTGTATTGGGTAACTATGTTCTTGTCTTGTTAAGGAGTTTTCACCAGCATCTGTGGATGGAACATCTATTGGAACTGTTGGAAGTTCTCCTGAGCCCATCCAATGATCATCTTCACAGAAATAGGTATGATGTTAACACAGTGCCATCTGAGGCCCCAAAGTTCACAAACATTCAGTATTGTTTATCAGGCCTGTTCCTTGTTTGCAAATAATTCTCTAGATTCCCTGAATATTTCGACGATGTTGTAATACAGAGAATGAAATCCCCAAATTCTTTGCAATTTGACAAAGTCTCGTACAATAACACCATCTTTCATTTTTAAAGCCCAAAGCACAACAACATGGAGAAGAGCAAGAAGCTGTGGGTTCCCATGAGAGGCCCCCAGGCCTGGTATGTATGTATGTATGTGTGTGTGTGTGTGTGTGTGTGTGTGAGAGAGAGAGTGTGTGTGTGTGTGTGTGTGTGTTTGTGTGTGTGTGTGTGTGTGTGTGTGTGTGTGTGTGTGTGTGTGTGTGTGTGTGTGTGTGTGTGTGTGTTTGTGTGTGTGTGTGTGTGTGTGTGTGTGTGTGTGTGCACGCGCTTCCGTGTGTGTGTGTGTGTGGTGATGGTGGTGGGGGGTTAGGCAGTCAGGCTGGCAGGCGCTCAGACACTGGGAGACATAGCTGTCTGTTGACATGGCAAACTATCGGTTACAGTGTTAATTGAACACGTAATAGTTTGCATGCAGCGGATGACTGAGGGCCAGCCGCATCTCTGGGGGGTTATTTTTGGGATCGACCCCAGGGGCCCACGGGGGGGTGAGGGGGCAAGAACGGGGGTGGGGGCAAGGGCAGGGGGGTGGGGTAGTTTAGTTGGTGGTGGAATGAGGCTCTCAGGAGACTCTAGCAGTGGCTAGTGTGTGCCCACCTCAGGGTCCTGCCCCCTGAAATGTCCTCTCACCAACTACCCCTCCTGCTGCTTCTGCTTCTCCTTCTCCATCCACGTCCACTGTGAGGGACAAAAATTAGAACTGGCAGCGAGTTAGAGAGCCTGGAGAGGAAGACATATATTTACATTAGATATATATACAGAAGGTATACACACACACACACACACACACACACACACACACACACACACACACATACAGTACACACATGTGGCTGCAAGTGCACGCCAATGGGGCTGAGATGAGAGATCGTGTGAAGTGAATGAGAAGGGAATAGATAGAGAAATAGAGATATGAAAGAGAGACAGAGAGGTAGACACACACACACGAGAGAGAGAGAGAGAGAGAGACATGCAGACAAAGCACATTAATTTTGTTTTTGTAAAGCATTAATTGAATTAAACACATATTTCATTCAAATTTAATTGAGAGAGACAGAGAGAGATACAGATGGAAAAAAAGATAAATAGATACAGATGAGAAAGAGAGATAGAGAGAGAGAGAAAGAAAGAGAGAGTGTGAGAGAGAGAGAGAGAGAGAAAGAGAGGGAGAGAGAGAGAGAGAGAGAGAGAGAGAGAGAGAGAGAGAGAGAGAGAGAGAGAGAGAGAGAGAAACACAGACTAGGGGATATGTGTTGGCTCTGGGGGGATATTTCAGTAAAGCCTGGGTCAACAGTGCCCTGCTGGACTGGGCCAAGGCAAACTTCATTTGCACTTGTTGCTCTGCCTAATCGCACATCTAAACAAGCTCACGGGCCCCAAGCGCTGAGTGGAGAGAAGGAGAGAGAGAGAGAGAGAGAGAGAGAGAGAGAGGGGGGGGGAGAGAAGGGGGAGAGAAGGGGAGTGTGGGGGTAGGAGAGAAAAAAGAGGTAGGAAAAGAGAAAGTGAGGGAGAGAGAGAAAAAAGAGATGGGAGTTGGGAGTGTGGGAGAGAGAATGGGAGGGAAGAAGGATAGATGAAGAGGGATTGAGAGAAAGAGACGGAAAAGTGTTGGAGAGAAACAGAGAAACGGAGAGATGGAAAGAGAGAGTGTGTGAAAGACATGGGGAGCGATGGAGGAGGGGTAGGGGCGATGTGGTCTGCCAAAATAAATGCATGAATGCGCTCTTTCAGTCACACACACCTTTTGAAGCGAGCTATAATTGCTTCGCTCTTGTCCAACGCTGGAGCCTCTCGCTGCCCCGCGGTCAACACTTTAACTGTCCAGCGCCGCAGGACCAGCCTGGACCAGCGTCCGCTGAGCACTGAGGCGCGCTGTGGCCCCCGACACACTCCACACCTTCTGACCACCTCACAAAGCACTTTCATCTGGAGCCGCACTCGCACGTGCAACCAGGTGCAGAAAAATCAATTCAGGACAAAACTTCTCAGAGATCTTTGAGCCGTTTGTCTTGAATTTATTTATCTTTTCTCTACATCTGTTTGCAGGAAAATCAGTGCGGGACAAATTGCTCAAAGATCTCCGTTCCCGTAGCCGTTCTCAGTGTGATTGTGTTCACTGTGCATGGCGGCCCGTTGGCATTTTCAAGGTGCTACAAGTTCAGCTACAGTGATGCTGACATCTCACAGCGTTCTCCTTTTGTCGCGCCAGTAAAACTTTAGAGCATTCGCGTCACCTGCATGAGACCAATGGTGAAGCCTAGTTAGCTGTAGTGGGTAGACTGTGATGGAGTCTAAGTAGTTGTAGTGGGTATACTGTGATCAACCCCAAAAAACGTAATACCTATCCTTGCCTATTTTAAGTGGGTATACCGAGATGGTGATGCTTTTTAGGTGGGTATACTGAGTAGTAGTCCTGCGTATCACGTAGACTATACATCACTGCATGAGACGCACATCTCCGGCGTGGCACGAGCGTGAACTGGACATGAGGATGAATGTAGTGAGAAAGTAGTTGGGCCAGGCAATGCAACGCAACGCATACAGCCAGTGTGTCCTCCTGGCCCTGCCAAGGAGAGTGAGAGGGAGCGAGAGGGGGGAACGGGAGAACCTGAGTCCTCGCGGCTGCACCAGCCTCTGAGGTGGAGATGGATGCTCCATACAAAGCTTCTTTCATGGAGGCTCCGCTGCGTTAGGTAACGCTTCCCACAGACACACAGACACACAGACACACACACACACACACACACACACACACACACACACACACACACACATACACAAACACACACATCTTGGAGCAGCACGACCAGTCTGTGTCGCCACTCAGGCACATAAAAAAGAGTACGTACGTCTGTGTGTGTGTGTGTGTGTGTGTGTGTGTGTGGTTGATGTATGTGCATATGGGTGAGTGAATGTTTCCTAGCATGTGTGACTGTGTGTGCATGTTAATCTGCAGCTGGTTGTGCATCCATGCAGTTTGTGTTGTCTGCTTGTGTGTGTGTGTGTGTGTGTGTGTGTGTGTGTGTGATAGTGACTCCATCATGATGATTTCTTCCTCTTGGACACCCCCAAAAATGTGACCTCTTCACAGTGTATGTGTGTGTGCATGTACGTGTGTATGTGTGTGTGTGAATAATGTGCGTCAGCGGGATTATTCTGTGGCACCCCGATGTCGTCGTCGTCGTCGTCTTTTTAGCGAAACAAGCCCCAAAATAAACGCAGCCCGGCCCCCTCCACCACCACCACGCGCTGCGCTGCGCTCCCACGGAGCAGGAGCCACACAATGGCCCTCATTGAGCTCCTCTGTTCCTCCGACACCCCTCTTCCCGCCCCTGCTGCACGCCTGTGAAAAAAGGGGGAAAACCCAAATCCGATATGAACTCACAACTCCACACACGTAACTTTGAACTGAGGGTTTTTTTTTTTTTTCCCCAACTCCAGCCCCCTTTTCCTCCACATCCCCAAAAAACCAACTCCACTCACACACAAACGCACACACACACACACACACACACACACACACACTGTGAGAGTGGAACAGAAGTTGAAAAAGCATCAGCTCCTCCACCGCAGAGAGAGGCAGGACACTCTGTGGCTCAAAGGGGGCTTTTTTTTGCCCCCTCTCCACCACAAAACCACCCCCCCCCCCACCCCCCTTACATCTACATCACATCCCACCTCACCCGTTAACCCCCGTCCCCCTGCCCCCCTGCTCCCATCTGTCCTGTTTGATATGGCGGTGTTGAGGAGTCCCGGTGGCCCTGTCGCGTTTGAAGCGGGGCCCCTGCCAGGCCTGCTGGACCCGCTGAAAGCCGGGGGAGTGGGAGCGCCGTGTCGTGTCGTGTGTTCCAGGCACCGGGCAGCAGGCCAAAGACGCACTCCTCCTCCTCCTCTTCGGCCTGCCCTGCACCCCTGAGAGGCTGCTGCCTGGCCCCTGATATGTGTGTGTGTGTGTGTGTGTGTGTGTGTGTGTGTGTGTTAGTGAATGTGTGTCCCCATGCAGGCCCCAGGCTACAGCAGCGCACACATTCTGTACGATGCTATGTTCCAGTCACATACGCTACGCTAACTCACACTACACGTTCCAGTCACATACGCTACGCTAACTCACACTACACGTTCCAGTCACATACACTACGCTAACTCACACTACATGTTCAAGTCACATACGCTACGCTAACTCACACTACATGTTCAAGTCACATTCGCTACGCTAACTCACACTACACGTTCCAGTCACATACACTACGCTAACTCACACTACATGTTCCAGTCTCATACGTAGGGTTGCCAACCGTTCCGTATAATACGGAATCGTCCCGTATTTGACACCTAAAAGTCTTGTTCCGTATTGAACTGATACGGAACGCTCTTTGTTCCGTATTTTTGAGAAACTGCTCAATGCACACATACTACAATTGAAAGAATAAAAAAACTAAAAACTCCCTGACACAACGTGGAGCCTTCTGGTCCGCAAGGCATGGACTGAGGCCGGTGCTTCACCTGATAATTAGCTGCGCAATTGATGTGGATCAAGCAACCGCGGCCCGACAGAAAAGAAAACAAAGTTTCTGCAATTAGGAGGAAATGCTGGCTAGTTTGATGTGATTAAACAGAGTCATACAAATAAGTGGTGGTATGAGCGTCCATTGAATGCATGCGGTTGTGCGTTTGCGCGACAGAAACTGAAACTACACAATAACGTTGTTGGCAAAGCGCTCCGCTTCAACCTGTTGGAAGACTATTTAATTAGGCTACGTAACGACATTTAACAACGTGGATTCTTGCAACTTCCATGGAAACAGAGCAGAGACTGTACAATACATTGTTTAGCATTGAGTATTGTTTAGTCAAATTTGAATATAACATGGTCAAAAGATTGTAGCTTTATCTTTCATTTAAAGATCTCCAGATAAGTGATTTACGCTTAGGCTATATGCTCGGCCGTTTACCATAGACAAAAGTTGGTCTTATGTTTCCTGGATCTTTACATTCAGGCATTCAAATGAAATTTCATTATAAAGCATATAATTTTTTTCTCCATTTGCCTACCAGAGTATGATGTTTGCATGAGGGAAACATCCCAAAACAATAGCACCCATATAACTGCTGTTGTTTTCAGAAGTATTTCTCATGCAACCATGCAAAAGCAATGAACTATTGTAAATATACCTTACATTATTAAAGCAGGCCTCTGATGTGCATCGGACATGTACACACATGCATAGCACTTTAAGCACTTTTAGCACTTCAAATATTGACTGCTTTGAAGTGAAAGTGCATGTCTAACAATATAGCATAATGATAATTGTGATAATGATAATCATAATGATAATTTGATGTGGGGTGGAGGTACGTGTAGGTGGGCCCCAATGACCCCCCAAAGCAACCCCCCCCCCCCCCCCCCCCGTATTTTTGTTCCGTATTTTTTTTTCTCAGAGTTGGCAACCCTACTCATACGCTAACTCACACTACATGTTCCAGTCACATACGATACGCTAACTCACACTACATGTTCCAGTCACATACGATACGCTAACTCACACTACATGTTCCAGTCACATACGCTACGCTAACTCACACTACATGTTCCAGTCACATACGATACGCTAACTCACACTACATGTTCCAGTCACATTTGCTACAAATAACTCAGACAACATGTTCCAGTCGCATACGCTACGCTAACTCACACGACATGTTCCAGTCAAATACAATCGCTAACTCACACTACAGTACATGCTCCAGTCAAATACGATACGCTAATTCAGACTACATGTTCCAGTCACATACGATATGCTAACTCACACTACATGTATCCACTTGGGTCACACCGGAGCCGGACCTTTGATTGTGACACCTTCCTAGCAATTCAGCTGGATTAAAATGTTTGTCAGATCAGACTGATTTTGGGCTCCAAGCTCACATGGACTTCCACCGGTTAACATGGGGAAACAAACACGACAGACAGACAGACAGACTGATCAATCGATCAATCGATGAATAGATAGATGGATAGATTATTACTTTATTCCCTCTCAAATTGTAGTGTTGCAGCAGCTATTAGATAGATAGATAGATAGATAGATAGATACAGTAGATAGATAGATAGATACTATCCGCAAGAGGAAATTCAAGATATTACTGTAGGCTAACATAGATCACAGTAATTGGCAAATACTCCATACAAACAGGCATTACGTAGATGTAAAAGAGTTGGAAAAGTGATATAGCTTTTTTTATAAAACTGAACTGTTCTAGATGTGGAAAGATTGATATCATCTTTAATTTAATTGTGTGATGCAGTAAGTAGCCTCTGCCTGTGTACATGTGTGTGTGTGTGTGTGTATGTGTGTGTGTGTGTGAGAGAGAGAGAGAGGAAGAGAGAGAAAGGGAGTGAGAGTGTATGCATGTGTGTGTAGGCCTATATGAATTTGTGTATATATGTGTGTGTGTGTGTGTGTGTGTGTGTGTGTGTGTGTGTGTGTGTGTGTGTGTGTGTGTGTGTATGCCTTCATGTTTGAGTGTTTGCATGTGTGTTCATGCATGTATTTATGTATGTGTGTTTGATATATTCGCAGAGGACTTGGCCTCCTCTCTTTGCTGTTAGGCTAGGGGTTCAGGTGGGTTGAATCTGGCACCTTTCCAAATCCACCATCCTCACACACTCTTAATGTACACACACCTGCTGGCCTGTGGGCCCCTGGGTATGTGTATGCATGTGTAGGTGTTTAGGTGTGTAGGTGTGTGTGTGTGTGTGTGTGTGTGTGTGTGTGTGTGTGTGTGTGTGTGTGTGTGTGTGTGTGTGTGCGTGGTGCAGTGCAAGAGGGGCAACATTTCAAAAAGGTTGAACGGGCTCAGGTGTTCGTTAGCACACAGTTCTACCCGGAGACAACTCTGGACTTCCCTGCACCCACTCCCCTCTCAATGCATACATACACACAAACATAGACCTCCCTGACACACACACACACACACACACACACACACACACACACACACACACACACATTTTGTCTCCTATGGGAAAACTGTTTTGTGGGCGTCAGCATGTTTGTGAGAGCTGCATTATTTTTACACCGACCCCCCAATACCCCCTTTATGTACACACTTCCACAGCCCACCTCCACACAGCCCACTGCCCCTGATCATCAGCCCCTCGCTCTCTTTCTCTCTGGCACTCTATCTCTTTCTCTCTTGCTCTCTTTCTCTCGCACTCTCACTCTGTACGTCCCTCTATCCCTGTGCCCCCCATCTCTCTCTCTCGCTTTCTCTCTCTCAATCTCTTTCTCTCTTTCTCTCTCTTTCTCTCGCACTCCTACTCTGTACGTCCCTCTATCCCTGTGCCCCCCTCCTCTGCCCCATCTCTCTCTCTCTCTCTCTCTCTCTCTCTCTCTCTCTCTATCTTTCTTTCTCTCTCTCTGTCTGTCTCCCCCTGCCCCCCTTCTCTGTTCGGGCTCTCACCCCTTGCCCGCCATCACAACCCTTTCACCGCTGGGCTGAAATTACAGTGCGGCCCTTGGGCGCAGCACGGCGCGGTGCGGTGCGGCTCCACTATCTCCCCTCATTCTCCACACATGCCAGAGTGAGAGGGGAGGAAAGAATAACAGGCTCGGAACTCTCCAGCCGCACGGCTCGCGGCCGCCGCCGCATGCCAAACCACTGCCCAGCCAGCAGATAATCACCACTGACCCTGTTTAATAAAGATAGGGAGAGAGAGAGGGAGGACGAGAGGGAGAGGAGGAGAGGAGGAGAGAGAGAGAGGGAGGGAGGGAGGGAGAGAGAGAGAGAGGGAGAGGAAGGGGGGAAAAAATCCAAATGCTGTCCAACATGGCCATAGATCTTCTGTGGTATGGGTTTCAAATATGCAGCAGGCTCGGCTGCTCAGCAGTGACACAATGAGAGAAATGGTGGTGGAGACAGACAGGCACTTAAAGAAGACAGTGAGGGGACAGATTTAGGTCATATATGAGAGGACAGAACAGAGAAAACGAGTGAATGGAGGGGGGAGAAAGAGAGAGCAAGGTAGAGGAGAGGAAGAGAGAGAGAGGAGCTTTGAGGCATTGTGTGTCGTCATGGAGATTCAGATGAAAGACACCTTTTAAAAGCACCCTAATAAATAACACAACACCTCATGCTCAGATATCAGATTTCTGCACACGCCTATTATACACACACACACACACACACACACACACACACACACACACACACACACACACACACACACACACCTGAGGCACATACTGAATATTCAACACAGTGTATGAAAGGGGGGAAAAAAGTTGCTCCCTTGTTTTGAAACTGTTCTTTAGACATTTTTAAGT
>NC_084996.1:8836931-8839431 GCF_963854185.1 Sardina pilchardus | reverse complement strand
AACTACGAGCATTCACCTGGAGCAGGTGTGCAGGGGATCACTGGGAAGACTCACACACACACACACACACACACTCCCGCACCCCCCTCCACACACACACACACACACACACACACACACATACACACACATACACACACACACACACACGCGCACACACACCCTGGAGGTCCCAAGCCGCCGCAGTGGCAGACCTGCCTGTTGCCCGGCGCCTGCTGGCCTGGCAAGCCACACGCCCCCACAGTCTCCGTGGAAACCACAGACAGCCTTCGGCCTGTCTGTGCTGTGCTGTGCTGTGCAGCTCGGCGGTGCCTCCCGGGGGCCTGCATATAGATCCGTGCCCACAGCACAGCAGAGATGAGATGAGAGGGCAGCGCCATAGTGCGCGCGTCCAGGACTGCTGCTCTGGGAATGGGGTTGGGAGTACTGTAGCATGACCCCTCTATGGGGTCTCCACCTGGCTGGACCCTCAGAGACTGATAAGAACTTGGCATTTAAGGGGGCTTTGTTTAGTTTATTATACATGTATATATATTTATTGTATAAAATACTCAAAGACATAATGTACCTAGAAATACAGTAGATACTAAATGTGAAGAAATAGCCGTTCTGACGCTGTCACAAAGCGTCTGCTCTGTGTTACTCAGACATCCTCTAAAATTAGCATGCTAACCAGCCAGCACCTGTTTCTCCCTCGTAACCTCACTTGGTACCTTGTGCAGCAGCGCTGTATTGACGCCAATGCAAGTCAGTGGCAGGGTGTTATTCTTGACATTGCGGCCACGTCATCCCCTCTTGATAACAAGCGCAGTTTATGAGCTGGGTAAAAACTTAACCATGTGGTTGTTTTTGCTTATTGAAAAGGTCACAGAACTATTGAGATGAGCAAGTTACCACCAGAGGAGCAAAAACATTACAGCCTGAAGTTGGATTGAGTAAGAGCCCCTACAAACTACCACCTGGCTCATAGAAAAATGACTAAATGGTTGAATATTCAGCATAATCTTTAGATACACTTCAGTAGTCCATTGGTTGTTTTCATTGAGTTGTCCCAAACCGGAAGTGACCACAATGTCAATAATCGTGAATTGAATGGCTCTTTCAAGACATCCTACAGCATCTTACACTTAGCCCTTTCAGCACGAAGTCGAGGAAAACAGTGCTCAGGATAGCAGGGGGCCAGTGGGATATGATGCTGAAAAGACCTCCCTGGCTAGCTTCAGGGCTTCTGTCCTTCTGAGCCTTTCCGCACACTGCCCATTGTCCAGTAACCTCTCTGTGACGCTTATGGAACATTGTGTAACCACAGTGACACAGGTGACAGGGTTTTCAACACAAAAGCACTTCAGTCTCTGACCTCTTGTAATTTCAAAGAAGTCTTCAGAGAAAGTAAAAAGCCAAAATAGAAGGAGAGAAAAAAACAACAACCCAGATCAAATTCCCTTCAAACCAGTGCGACGGCTGTCTGTGTCTGCTGCAGCTTGCCGTATGAAGGTGATTATTTTTGATACGGCGTGATACGAGAGAGTGGCGCTAGCCAGCTGTGGCGTCCGCGCAAGGCCAGGCGAGCGGTGAATGTGTCTCTGTGTAACACAGATGCACCACGGGAGAGAGAGAGAGCAGCCCTGCGCTTTATTAGGGGGCGAGGAAAGATGAAATGATTTCTGCGAGGAATGGACACTGCGTGCGGCTGGGGGGGGGGGGGACTATTTGAGTATAAATAGCGTGAAAAGCGAGCGTGCCAGACTGGAATGTCCTCCTCAAGGGCATCTGCCGACTGGGTACCCCCTCCCCCACCTCGCCCCCTCACTCCCTACACACACACACACACACACACACATACACACACACACAAACACACACATGGCCCTGATAGGCGCTAACATTCGCTGGAGTGCCGCCAAGACCGAGAAGAGAAGGAGGAGGAGGAGGAGGTGGTGGTGGTGGTGGTTGAGGAGAAGGAGGGGGGAGGGAGGTTAGAAAGAGTCTCTTATCTTGTTACTTTCTTGTCAAGGGATGGGAGAGGAGGAGGCGCGGGTGAAGAGAGGATATGAGGGGAGGGAGACCAGGAAGAGGGACTGGACACAAGAAAAGCAACAGCGCAGATGAGGAAGTCAGGACACACCGATCAAAGGGACACTCACAATTAGATTACAATTTGGGAACAATTCAACTTCTGCTCGATTGTTTGGAGGGCAACTGCGCTGACTACTGCACCAGCGCCACAGCAGGTGGAGGGGAGAGGCACAGAAAAAGAAAGGATTGAGAGAAGGAGAGAGGGAGGAGAGGAGGAGGAGAGAGAGAGATAGAAAGGGGAGATGAGGACAGAAGAACATAGAGAAAGAAGTGGAACGTGGAAAGGGAATGTTGAGAACTCAACAGGAGAGTGAAGTAGGCGAGAAAAGGAGTGAGGCATGGTGAGAAGAGGAGAGGAGAAGAGAGAAATAGAGAGATGGGAGATGAGAAGAAGGGATAGTGAAAAGAAGAGGAGAGGACAGGT
>NC_084996.1:8826931-8829431 GCF_963854185.1 Sardina pilchardus | reverse complement strand
ATTGGTTCATGCTCCACGCTAATTGGTGACAGTGAATCTCATTACATTATCTTGAAACTTTCATGATTTGCAGTAAACATGGAAGATTGTGTGTCTGGTTCGTGTTTCCATACAACTATGCATTACAGTTTTTTACAATCACTCTGCTACTATTTTCAGAACCTTGATGTCATTTTTCACAACTCTAGACACAAAACTCACAACCAATGATCAAAATGCACATTTTTCAAAACTCTAACCCTTTTCTCAATTGCTTGGATACAATACACATACAACTTAGATCATTTGTTCATTCAATAAAACTCACCTGTTCAATATGATACAACTTAACATCAAAGTACTACTATTTCAAAAGGCAATTCATACATTACATTTCAAATGAGCGTCTATTCATTTCCTTACAATGATCTAACTATCAATTGATACAACTGCTCAAAATGATGAGTAACTGTTGCATTTCTCTTATGCAGTTGTATGGAAACACGAAACAGACACACAATCTTCCATGTTTACTGCAAATCATGAAAGTTTCAAGATACTGTAACGAGATTCACTGTCACCAATTAGCGTGGAGCATGAACCAATTAGACTACAATATCTATGGATGTAGCCTAATATTTTATATCTTTACATTAAAAAATATATATATATTTTACAGTATATTTTATATTTTCATCAGGCTGTCTTTTCTTTTCTATTTCATAGCTAATTATTTTTACTTTAATTAAAATAAACCTATGTTGTGATTGTACTGTAGTGTTTTGCATCAATATATTACAAACTTTGATCAATGATTCCACTGTGTCTGTATTCTCTCTACTACTGCAGTACTTTTACAGAGATGTGTTTACTGTACTGTTCCTGTAGTACCATAATGAAACCTGTATCACCTATTTTGTTCTACAATATCTAATGATTGTACGAACAATGACACAATGAGACTATCGGTTGCTTTTGTGCGGGTGATCTATAGTTATGTTTCAGTGGTATTTCACAGTAAATTTGTTTTTTGAACCAATGATTGTGCAATTGCAAGTTTTCTTTGAAGATGTGAATGTACAATCCATTGTTTTGAACATTAGAGGGCCTGTGTTACAAGTGATAACCGTTTTGAGTTTTGTGTCTAGAGTTTTGAAAAATGACATCAAGGTTCTGAAAATAGTAGCAAAGTGATTGTAAAAAACTGTAAGAGTAATGCAACAGTAACTTATCATTTTGAGCAGTTGTATCAATTGATAGTTAGATCATTGTAAAGAAATGAATAGATGCTCATTTGAAATGTAATGTGTGAATTGCCTTTTGAAATAGTAGTACTTTGATGTTAAGTTGTATCATATTGAACAGGTGAGTTTTGTTGAATGAACAAATGATCTTGAATGGTCTGAAGTTGTATGTGTATTGTATCCAAGCAATTGAGAAAAGGGTTAGAGTTTTGAAAAATGTGCATTTTGATCATTGGTTGTGAATGTTGTGTCTAGAGTTGTGAAAAATGAAATCAAGGTTCTGAAAATAGTAGCAAAGTGATTGTAAAAAACTGTAACACCACTAAGCCGGTAATAAAAACACATCAAACATCAATGAGGCCAGGCAGGCACACAAAGCATCAAGGCAAACACCAATCAAACAGAGAGACCACGGCAGTTATATTGAATCCCCAACACAATCCAGACCCCCATAGACCCAGCAGCTAAAACACACAAACATGAAATCCAGAACACAACAAATACTGTATATCCATTCAGCAACGACACAACTGACCAGCTACTGACCCTCTGAGAGCACATAAGTATGCACATACAGTACGCAAAAAAATTAAACCCTCCATAGAACGTCCCCTCTTTAAGAAATGGACTTGTTAACACGTCAATAGCAAAATTAATCGAACAGACAAGCGTCATTGTTGGATATCAAATTCCTCTTCCAGAAGGGTCAGAGCCACTGTGTCTCACCCGGCCAGTGACCACAGGACATGAATCAGAGGCGAAAACAGGATCTATGGGGGATTACAGAAGTGTGGGGTGAGGTCACAGTAAGTGGCACCTTACAGCTCTGTCAGCATAGTGACTGACAGCAACACACACACACACACACACACACACACACACACACACACACATACACACACAGACATGTATACACACTCACATTACCGCACAGACTAACCCTAAGTCACAACACACCAACTTGAGTCACAACACTAAAACAGATACAAACACACACACTCACACACAAACAATCTGTACACACGCACACACACACACGCATACACAAGTGCGTGCGCACACACACACACACACACACACACACACAAACCCACACATTCCCTTGGCAGAAAGCGACCCGAAGTGCCCAGATGCTAATATCAATTATGGCTGCCTTGCATTCGTTAGCTGCCCATGAATAGCATCTTTATGTCAGCGACGGGGAGGGTTTGAACGGCGGCCATGAGACACGAGGCCTTCACTTTCAGATTCTCTCTCGCAGGCCTTTGGGTGCGTGC
>NC_084996.1:8796931-8819431 GCF_963854185.1 Sardina pilchardus | reverse complement strand
CTCTCTCTCTATCTCTCTCGCTCTCTCTCACACACACACACACACACACACACACACAGACACACCACTTTATCTTCCTTTAATGGCAGTGACACATTCCAACCTTTCTTCCTCTCTTCCCACAAACCAAACACTACTCACTCCCTCCTACTAATTATAGACTTCTGATTTATTTGATGTCACACACACTCATGCACACGTATAACACCACCATCACAATTACTCACAAATAAACAGCACATATTTATGTGTAAAATATATTTTTAAAAACACCATCATGTTGCAGTTCTTAAGCCAATTTTACTCCCAAAACATTTGTCTTTTGAGATTTTATGCTGAGCAATCAAAATATTTGAAAACCACAAACAACCACACACACACACACACACACACACACACACACACACACACACACACACACACACACACACAGTATTTCTGCAGAATGACAAAGCACCATCTGCTGACAGTGTGTCTTTGCACTGCTGACTGTCCATTGAAGAACACACACTCAATTCAAAGGTGAATGGTATGATTTTCAGGGGCCAAGAAGAAAAGCAAAGCAAAGGTTGTTAGTTAATTTCAATAAAATAAAAATCTAAAAAAAAACTATCTCTAAAATGTTGACATTCTATATCCATTCAATAAACTCTCACACACTCTCATGTCAAAACTGTGGTCCACGGTCCAACCATGGTCCATCCAGCCCAAGATACCTGAGTTTGATTCCTACCAGAGCCATAGTGAGACTCATCTTAATCTTAACCAGACTGCATTGTTGTATACAAACTCCAATACTAGGCCAACGCATTAATGACCACATTAATTAATGCTGATTCAAATCAACATGGAGCAACCACCTTTGTTAGATTCCTAATTCCAAGTTTAATTCCAAATTCCTTATTGCTGGTAATATCTCATGATTAGATGGTCCAAAACCTCACAAATCACACACATACAGAACACACATAAACGTGGTATAACTCATTGTCCAGAACATATACGGCATCTTGAAACATCAGACAATGCTCAACCAAACCATCACACACAGGCTTTTCAATGTCTACAACACTCAAGTATTCAGTTTAACATCAAAGTTAGTAAGTAGGTGGAGATCTGCTGCTGGTCAACTGCTCACAGCCAGAGGGGTATGGTGTTGAATGTCGTACAATGACGTATTTTCAAAAGAACAACCTTGTTATGTCCCAGAGTGGAGACTACAGGGTTGAAGGCTGGAGTGGAGGAAACATCTCAGAGCACAAAAGCCTCCGTCTCAATATTTGTGCAGAAGGTGATGAACAGTTGTCTCTTCCCAGACTTATGTATGGTGGCAGTGCTGTGTAGGGCTGAACTCTACTCTGCATCAGCAGCCTACAGCTTAACTGATCAAAGGACGACAAGAAGACTCTGGTTCTGGACACCAACTTCTCACTGGGACCACTCATAAGTATAAGTACTATACACTATAAACTATAGTGTATAGTGTATATGAGGGAAATTCGGTCTCTACATTTATCCCAATTCGTGAATTAGTGAGGACACACAGCACACAGTGAATACACAGTGAGGTGAAGCACACACTAACCCAGAGCAGCTGCCTGCCCAACAGCGGCGCTCGGGGAGCAGGGGTTAGGTGCCTTGCTCAAGGGACTGGTCGGGGATCGAACCGGCAAGCTCTCCGGTCACAAGCTCTAAGCCCTAACCAGTAGGCCATGGCTGCCCTCATGGATGATCTGAGAGGCAGACTGCTGATTAATCTCACCCACTCTCAGGTCACACTCTCTGGGTTGACATACATATGCTGACCCTATATGTGGTCCTTTGTACGCTATGGCGAGGAGCTCCATGCCAAAGTTACACCAAGAGGGAACTGTGGATATGTCCTGAAAAGGCCTTTGCTCATGAGGAGGAGAATGTGTCTCTCTTCCAGGGATTGCTTCCATTTCCAATCCACTCCTGAGAGCAGTTGCATTGTTCTATTACTGTAATCAGGGCAGCAGTTTTCAGATTACATTGTGTGCATTGAAAAAGGGTTCTCCCATGTTTTCTCAGATAGCCTTTTAAAGTGATATCAGATTAGTAAACAGAATGCCTTTGGATGAATGGTTGCTGATAATGGGCATCTACATACTTATGTAGATATTGCATTGAAGATCAGTCATTTCTTTCTACAACAGTCATTTACAACATTAGCGATGAAAACAAGGACATTTCTCAGTGACTCCAGACTTTCAAACGGTAGTGTAAGTACTACTGTAATTGCTCTCTGACCATAACCAACCTCACAGCAGGGGACAGCAGGCAGATGGAGAGTCTATGGACAGGTGAATTCTTGGTTATTGATTTGTTGTGAGGACTCTTCTTTCCTACGGCCACACACTCCACTGACCGTGGCCAGGGCTGGTCAGTGGTCACTGCTGTGATATGGATCAAGCTGAGGAGCAGAGGAGAAGAGCAAACCTTTGGGCTTCAGAGCAGAAGAGTGAAGATGAAGACCTTTATGATGAGATGGAAATGGTTGAACTCCTGAACTCAACAAGCTTCAGTCTCGGTCTTCAGTCTGTAGCTGCTGAACACAGCATCTGAACTCATCAAACTCTCTCTCCTGGGTCTGCTGTAAACAGTGTGGTAAGACCATTAAAGCATACAGTAGTAGGCTATGCTGGTCATCATATATTGTATCTGAAGCATTACCCATGTATGGAAATTGTTTCATGACAGAAATTGACTGAATTGAACAACACTCCCTGTCATTATTTTTGAATGGATCTGGGCGTTTGGTATATTGTTTCATTCATGAGGTATTTTTTCTCCTAAATACCACTTGCTGTAGATTAGCTTCCTCATCATGTGACATTCACGGCTTGTATTTGAAATACCTGCCTTTTTCTGTTTTCTTTTTTACATATTATGTATATTATGTGTCAGATATTACAAAATATTGTAGTGTGTTTTGTTTTGTGTTTTGTTTTGTGTTTTGCTTTGTTCACACAACCATTCATCTCCTGAAAGTCCCAAGTAAATCCTCCTGATAGCCGCATCCATTGGTGGCATAACAATGGCGGACTACTACCCCAAGAGTCAGATATCCACATGTCTGTGATGTATGAGAGGCATTGTGGGCTTATGGAGCCAGTGGGGGACCGGTCCTGGACTGGGAACAGGAGCGTGGAAACAACACCTCCTTCCCCCCCCTGTCCCCCCCTGTCCCCATTGTCCAACAGGAGAGAATTGCTGCTGCAAAGCAGGCTAAGCAATCATTGACAATAAATCATTAAACGGTGATAATGATTTACCGCCAATCCAGGATGTGTGAGTGAGTGAGTGAGAGAGAGTGTGTGTGTGTGTGTGTGTGTGTGTGTGTGTGTGTGTGTGTGTGTGTGTGTGTGTGTGTGTGTGTGTGTGTGTGTGTGTGTGTGTGTGCGTGCGTGCGTGCGTGTGTGTGTGTGTGTGTGTGTGTGGCTCCACTGGGTGCCTCTCCTCTGGAGCTGCTCCACATGCAGTCTCATCCGTCTGTCGGGAGCAGAGACCTGCTGGAGGAGGTCATCCAGACGACCAGCACACACAGCAGGGGCTCTCACACACACACACACACACACACACACACACACACACACACACACACACACACACACCACATATTCCATCACTGTCTCTCCACTGGGCTTCAACCTCAGGTGATCTATTACACTCGAGCTCGCCGGAGCTCCGGACTTCTCCTGTTAGCCAACAGCTCAAATCAAACACGGGGGCGCGTGACGTGAGATACTGAAATCAAATGGAACAGGACAGGAGCATAACTCTTGCTGCTCTGGTTCTCGCTCGGGCCCGCTCCGCGCATGACCTTGTGCAGAGTTACATTAGACATTCTTTTATCCAACACGATTTACAGTGCCTCGGAGGACTTTTTGGGGACTTTCTGAGATCCCTGGGAAAAATGGATGATCTCTGCCTTGCATGTTTTTTTTTCTATTTCTTTTTTTTTTTTTTAAATCCGTGTGTCACTCGGTCAATTGTTGCTTTAGCACAACGAGTGATTGAATTCTTTCGGGTAGTTTTGCAGACAAAAAGAAGCCTGTCTGCACCATGTATCAGTCTAATCTTCAGACCAACTGTCAGCATATATTCATTTTGTGTAAATATTATGATTGATTTACCCAAGCAAAAATCCCTGTTGACAAAATACTAAATGGTAAATGATTGCCTGCTGCAATTATTTTACAGAGATAAAATCATCTCAGTTATAACATTTCAGGCTGTTCCTTTGCTGTGTATGTCACAGACTCTCCTCGTATTGGCTTGACATGTCGAATGATGTGGTAGTGACTGACATTACAAACCGGCACTTGGCAGCTTGCCGTTCAAATTTTGCGGTTTTGGGCTCTGTTGGAAATTGTATGATTGTATAAATAAAATAATAGGTGGAATGGGCCACCTGTCCTCAGAAGCTGATTCATTCCAGAAGCTTCCAGAAGGTATGGAATGCTCTTTACTTTTCCCTTTGGTCTCTCTCTCTCTCTTTCTCTCTCTGGTCTTGGGTTACAGGCCAACTGACAGCATCGGGACATATAAATCCGGCTTCAGGAGAAGAAGAACTTGGGAATAGCAGCTAAGAAAAAAGTTAAAGTTCCCTTCACCACCACAGGCAACTGTAGAGCTGAGGAACTCTTAGTACCCTGGCACCAGTCTAAGAAGCAAGAAACTCATTTCCCCTGAGAAAACCTGATGGGGTGCTGAGGTGAAGTAACACAATGTAGGAATGCCCCTTTTTGGTTAGTTTCAACATATTGGATACCTGTTTAAAGGGACACTTCACCGATTAGCATTAAGCTTTGTATCTTTAGAAAACCAGTCATGTTTTTGAATGGTCGTGCATCATTCCCTCAGCTTGCCTTGAGATGGGAGAAATACGGATTTCAATGTTGGACTTCCTGCTTGCAATGATGTAAAAATCATAATTTTGAAAGCAGGAAGTCCAACATTGAAATTGCGGGTCAATATTTTATCGTATGCAAGAACAAACAGCTAGAGGACCAAATCACTGGATTTGAAAAAAAAAAAAAAGTCTTGGATTAGAATGACAGACTGTACCTTTAATCATACCCCAGGAAGCCAGAGCCAGATACCCTCCAGTCCTGCTCTCTACTGCTGCAATCATGAGTGTAAACAAAGGTACCTCTAAACATGACTGTATGGCCCAGCACACACATGCATGTGAATCTACTGTGCTGCTAGTCAAGCATGCCAATGTGAACACACACACATACACACGCACACACACACACACACACACACACACACACACACACACACACGCTTACCCTTCAGTGCAGGTCACAATTTGTTTTCACAAAGAGCCAAACACTTTAAATACATGATTAGCAGGGTCATCTCTGCAGGCCCTGAGAGACTGATGCAGAGAGAGAGAGAGAGAGAGAGAGAGAGCGAAAGCAGAAGATGAATAGATGTTAGTGAGAGAGAGAAACAAGATGGAGAGATGCTGAAAAGTGTAGACTGCCAAAAAAAGAAAAGAAAAGACAGAGAGTGATGGGGCACACAATTCAAAGGAGAACAAGACTCAGAGAAAGAGAGAGTGAAAGAGAGAGAGCACAGGGCCATGTTTTTGGGAGGGGGGGGGTGGTAGTAGAAAGGGACGGTGGGGGTGTTGCGTGTGTGTGTGTGTGTGTGCGTGTGTGTGTGTGTGTTTCCACACAAAGGCTGGCATTCATAGCAGTCTGGCTGTGTCCGGGCATCTTCGCGAGCGTGGGTCGGCTGAGCGCTCCTGTGTTTCCTCAAGGAGAACTCTCTCCCTGGGCAGCCCAGCCGCGCGGCCTAATGGGCCGGGGTTACGGGCTCCATCATTTGGGGAAGGAAGTTGTCAAGGCCAACAAGCCGGGGCAGGATCGCAGGGCCTTAGAAGCATCTGTCCATCAAGCTCACATGAGCCCCCTGCACTCACACACACACACACACACACACACACACACACACACACACACACACAGAGCCTCCACCTCTCCCCTACTACACCCCACACAGTGGCGGGTAGAAATTCGATCAGGGGGGATTTGCAGCCAAATGCCATTACAGGGAACACAATGGCGGTGAAATCTCCATGCACAGGCTTCCCCTAGTACGCACCCACCCGTTTTGCAACAACGCCACCCGTATGCACTGTGGGCAAACACGGCTGCTTTGTGGCTGTTGGTGGTGGTGGTGGTGGTGGTGGTGGTGGTGGTGGTGGTGGTGGTGGAGGTGGTGGTGGAGGTGGTGGAGTGTTGTCATGGAGCAGCGGAGAAGCTGGGTGGACAAGCCTGGTGGGTGCTGCTGGACGGGTACGCGGTGGGGGACCGGACAGCAAATCATTTACAAAGCATTCAGCCCATAGACTGTATATATAGAACTGGACAGTGTGGCTGCATTCAGCAGTGTTCTATGGAATTGAAGCAACCGAGGCGACGCCATCTTGCAGCCAGTCTGAAGTACGCTTGCGCAGTAGGATTAGACGCATGCGCAGTGATGAGGAGGTCGGAGCAGACACGCCCACACAACGAGTGAAAGACGCCCCTCACCGCACCGCGTCGACGCGCTGGCTGAGAAGCTAGTGACCGTATCATTGTCAGTTCGTTCGTGTGTCTGGGTTTACGTTGGTGAACTTTCTCTGGTAAGTGTAACGTATGTAACACAAACCTCTTGTCTGTTAGTGAAATATACACAGCTTATATTTTGTATTGTAGCCACCAGTTTACTAGCTAATAACTTCATTTAAATAACGTAGGCTATGTTATATTAACGTTGTCAGCTCAAAAGCCTTGCCAAACACAGCAGACATTAGCAGCTAGCAGCTAGCTGCTACCGTTTACGTTAGCATAGAAGCTAACGTTAGTAGCGATAGCTAGGTTAAGTTAAGACTAACGTTAGCACACAGATGCTGACAATATGTTATGTTTGGCTCGGCCTATTTTGTTTTGCCGTTATCAAAAGGCTGTTTTAATATGCCACCTCAACATGGAGAGTGAATCTGTGTTTTGGCGTAGCTGCTAGTTAATTTTAAACGCAGCCTGCCTGTTGTCGTGCCCATTGGCAGAGTAATGAAATGTCCGCATTGAAAAACAAACTAATAGCTGCTAACGTTAGTTTCGCATGCTTAGTATGCTTACCAGTATGTGTTAACAGTAAAGGATCAGCTATAAAACTTTGCCTTTTCTTGTAGGTGGCATTTCCCATGTCCTTTCTCCAGTCCCCGGACGTCCATCTCATCCACTTTGACAGGAACAACCTCAGACATGTCGAGCGTGATATTGAAAGGTGTAGATTGCCTGAACAGTGTAGGACACTTGCTATGTTCATGATGATATTGTATCACATTTTAAACTTGCAGTATATCCCTGAACTCAAACTTAAACTATTCTCATTTTGCCCTCATTGTAAAGGTTGCTGGACTCTGTGTGCATTGGAAACTGACAATAAAAAAACTTAAACAACTTAAACTTAATGTTTACGTGCTATCAAAACCATTGTTATTCAAACGTTGATATATTGTATATAAACATTATATATGGGTCATGGTTATAGAATTTAACATGATATAACATGAACAAAACCATAGTATTTTACTGCTCCTTTAGTCATGTTGATTTGCTTTGTATTTTCCTGTTTACATTGTATTGTATGTTGTGTGTGGTGTCTTAAGCTGCTGGGACCTTGAATTTCCCCTTGGGGATCAATAAAGTATCTATCTATCTATCTATCTATCTACAAGTTCAAATTACCAGTAAACAGTTTTAAATGGTTGGTAAGCCTACATTAAGCAAAAATAATGATGATACAAAATATCCACAAATGACCATGTTTTATTGTGTTTGCCAAGGGGTGAGGGGGGGTTAGTCATTAACTTAGAGAGATTTCAGCTCTGGTGGCAGCAGCGTTGTAGACCTTCAGCTCTGGCGATGGTGGCGTAGACCTTCAGCTCTGGTGATGGTGGTGGTGTAGACCTTCAGCTCTGGCGATGGTATTGTAGACCTTCAGCTCTGGCGATGGTATTGTAGACCTTCAGCTCTGGCGATGGTGGCGTGGACCTTCAGCTCTGGCGATGGTGGTGGTGGTGCAGGAGGGAAGCGGAAGACAAAATACCCCCTTCATGCACCACCACCGCCATGTGAAAAAACATATATAAAATCAAAACTTCCAGGAGGTATTACAGTTGTATAGCATTACAGACAACACATAAAAAAAGTTCTAAGTTTGTGTTATGCCATGAAAGTTACTTTACACGTCTTACTTTCTCATCCTCTTTTGATATTTCTCCACAATTAGCCTATATCACGCCGCCATTTTGAATAATCGCTAGGTGTCGTGCTACTTCCGGTCAACACTGTTTTATGGAGAGTCCAATGTAATCGGAGCGATGTACAAGTTTACAAGGAATTTGCGGCATTTTCAAAAGATAAGTCTATCACAGGTGGAGGAAATTGTGGAACTCCACACGAAAACTAAGCGATCCAAACTGGACCGGGGATATAAATTGTCCCATGTACAATTTATATATAATTATTTATGAAGGCAAAGGTCAGTCGGCTAGCTAGACGGCTAATACCAGATAGCCAGATAGGCTACTAGATATAATATAAGACACAACAGCTTGTAAATGCACTTCAATAAAGCAGCGTAACGAAACAAGTATCATGTACTTCTGCTACACGTTCAATATTGTATTGTGGATATAAATCGTTCCATGAACAATCTGTATAGTTGTGAAGGTAATGTTGATGTCAGCTAGCTACATGGCTAACGTCAGATCAAAACCCATAGCTTGTATTGCACTTCAATAAAGCTGTGTAACAAAATTATTAAGTATTTTATGTGCATATCTTTGTATGGTCTTCAAAGTAGTAGGCCTGACGTTGTGAGATCATTGTGCTACCGATCTCTTAGAAAGATCGAGGAGCCGCAAACAAGGTGTTTTAAACATTGAATCTGTCAGTGGCTAAAGGAACAACGGCACCGAAATAACTATTGTTTACATACGCATCTCCATCAAAACGACTTGTCTAGAGCATGCATCAATAGCCTAATAGCTATAACAAACGCTATACTTACCCCGTGTTTCTTGTTAAACATCACTGAAGCCTAGTTGATTGTTGCACGGAATGTGTATCAATGTCTAAGACCTGGGCGACTTTGAGTATCTTGCAGTATTAATATGCACCTTCCTGTGTAGGCTAAACAGTAGTCTACAATAGGGAGCCTAACTTGCGAGTGTCCCTAAAAGGCAAGCTTACATAAAACGCCAAGCAGGTATATCATTTAAGTGCCTTGTGTGCCTGTCTGTCCTTAATATGGTCATCATTTGTATGGTATCCAAAACATCTCCACATTGAAACACACCTAATTGGTAAATTGTTGCAACACTATGCAAGACAAATCTCTTATTTCTTTCACCAGAGTTTTAGTTGTTGTTCCACGAGTTCAGGTTCAGAGACTTTTGCTAATGTGTTCCACTCACCCCACTACTACTGACACTAACTTCGGCCAGCAAGACCGCGGAGGATATGCTATTTTGTGTGCTGCTGGTAGAGAATTTTGTGATCACATTGTTGCACAAGCCATGTGCTCAAGTAAACATAACTACACCAGTTGGTCATTTAAAAAAAACATTGGGAAGCTGCAAAGTGAGATCTACATTATACGGTATGCGCTACAAAGGTTAGTGTCAAAGTACCAACAAGACACATGTTTTATTGAAAAACGTGTGGACATTATAGAAATACAAAACATAGAAAAGTACACACAAAATGAACACAATGAACAAACTATAACCCAATTATCTATATATATGTGTGTATGTATGTACACTCTGAGCCACCTGTGAAGAGAGCAGGCTCAAAGCAAGTCATGAAGTCCTTGCTGCCAGGGGGAATAAGACCCGGCAGTGGTTGGCAGGGAGGATCCTCAAGGAAACATGGCAAACCACAGCTATGAGGCAGGGGCTGGAGTACGTGGATCACTACGTGGATCTCTGGCAGGTCAAGGTTTCTTCTGTGGCTTTGTTGTGATCCATCTGGGAGCAAGGTTAGCTTGTGGTCACTAGCCTTCCCTTCCCTGGTGTGACAGTCACTGACACCAAGTCGGACATTTCCGAGGGGAGGACTTGGTGAGACGAATTACCTTCATTGATGTCCTGAAAGACAAATTAGACTTTTTTTTATCATTCCATATTCATGTACGTTTTTATCATTTCCACATTTATGAACATTTCTTCAATAATGTGTATGTGTGTGCATACATGCATGCATCTCTTGTTCAATTTGGTATTTTTCCATGTATTTTCTTGATTTTGGATTCAGTGATTATTTCTAGAAACTTCACATATTAGATTAGATTAGATTCAACTTTATTGTCGTTGCAAAAGTAAGTACAACGAAATGCAGTTTAGTATCAAACCAGTAGTGCAATCATTAAAAAGAGCTTATTTTCTTTATAGCAGTATACATATAGATAAAACACCAAATACAGCTTGATTCATTATGTACATAAAGTGCATAGAGTAATCAGACAGTCCATATTAACAGAATTCTGTATAATAGTGCATTGATGAGGTGCATTTGATAAAGGGCAGTTATCATCAGTAGTCAGACCATCTCTAGTCCATGTGCAAGGGAGAGGGGGGCAGGGGCTAATTGTGGGTCTTGGTGTTGAGCAGTGTTATGGTGTTTCTGAGCCTGCTGGTGCAACTCCTAGGCTCCTGTAACGTTTCCCAGACGGGCGGTTGGAGAACAGTCCATGACTGGGATGTGTGTGGTCCCTGATGATTTTGTGTGCACGTTGCAGACACCGTGAGTGACGAAGATCAGTGATGGTTGGGAGTGATGTGTCAATGATTTTGTGGGAGTGTATGGGTGTGTGTATGCATAAGAGCAGGGAAGTAGAAATACTCACGTGTCAACACAAGCACCTCCAGTTCCTTTATCCTCGTGTGAGCTTGCATCCAATGCACCTGATGCAAACACATAAACAAGTAGAGAAAAACTGTAAGCAACAATGCTAATTAATGAGGACAGTAAATTATGAGTGCTGTGTCACATACCACCACAAGAATATGTGTTTCAGTAAATATGTATTAACTATATGTGTATGGAATAATCTCTCGCTTTAAGCCTACCTTACAGACAGACTTTGACACGATTTGGGAAAGATTGTTGAAAGATTGTAGTCTTTTAACGTATGCCCCTCATTCAAACTACTCAAAAGACTACAATCTTTCAAGAATCTTTCCCAAATCTTGTTAAAGTCTGTCAGTTTAAGGTAGGCTTTAGTTTTAAAAACACACTAACACAATATGCTGTCTAAACCGAGCTAACATTTCTAGCTATTCATGGGTCTCATCAGGTCTCTTTCCACAGGTGTATCAAATCAACCTAGATTATGAGTGCTGCGTTAGTGCACCTGTCGAAAGTGACCTAATGAAACCCATGAATATCTTTGCTTTGTTACTTAGGGCAATTTATTGGCTCTGTACACTAGATAGAGACAAAGTCCCGATGTCAAAAAGCAATTGTATTAACGTGTAACGTTAGCAGGCACCGAAATCCTGCCCTCCTCCGTGCACACACAGGCTGGTGTTTTCAGAAAAAAAGCTGGAAGCTAAAATCGACCTGAAACCGAGCAAACTGGCACACAGCAGTCGCCCACGGTTTTAAGAAGCTCAAAACACAGTTGCATGCATTGTATTTCTTACGTTTTGGTATGATTGAAGTGCTCATTAGTCGGTGCTTTTCTGACAGCTATGACAACGAAGAGACGGCAAGAAACACGTTCGCCAACCATAAGACAAACACGGAAGTTCGTCTATATCTAGTGCACAGAGCCAATAAAAACCTCCAAACAAACATAATATATTTGCAAATGTACATCTGGCTATTTATCTCCTTGCCAATTCATTTAACGCTACTCAATGGAGATAAAAACTTACCGGGACGGTCGTTCGCTAGTTCGTTGTCCGAAGCAAAGCTAGCTAAGCTAGCAACAGCAACATCTTCCTTTCCACACGGTTGGACTTCTCAAACAACCCCAGTCCCTCGTTGTCGTCGTGAAAACAGACGTCCTGGCTTGGGTTGTGTCAGAGACCGTTGAACAAACACAAGGCACTGTCTTATTTAACTCTACATGGCTTTACTTAAAGCGCTAACGTTAGAAGCTAGCTATTCCGAACAGGTCGCTAATACGAAAATGCTATGCTACAAACAACTGTGACATTATAGACGTTAAATAGTGTTCCCTCCTCCCTCTTCGTGGCTTGAATCCATTTTCTTCGACGGCCCACATCAAGGAGAAATGTACGAAAGCTAAAAGCGGGATGTTTTTGTTTGATACCGGTTCACAGAGTTTTATTACACCACCTCTAGCTTCTCTGCTCCCCCGTGGTCATTCACTATGAACGGCTATTACCCTGACCGGAAGTTTAGTTCCAGGGACCGGAAAGGAAAGCCTAAAGACGCCATTTTAGCGTGAGATAGGCTAATCTCAACCATGACATCATTCTTTCATTTTAATGTCTTGGGTGACAAAAATGTAACTGCTCACTACTGACAAGCCACATTTTGATCTGATGTATTAGCAGCCACCATTTCACATTCCTTATCATTTGCAGCACTTGACAAAGAAAGGATAAGAAAATAACCACTTGCCTTTCTACTAGCAGGTCTCTTCACCAGGTGGTCAGGAAGGGAGAACACAGTTGGTACTGCAGTGCAAGTCAGACGATTCCCCTTAACATAATGCATTGGGTATTCATGAAATGGGTTGAGTTGGAATTTATATCACCACACAGTGTTGGTCAGGAAAATGATTGGCTTACATAGGTATCAATGGTGAATTCATGGTCTTCAAAATGAAGACTACAGAGATGAGATGACTTGCTGGGCTCCCAGTCTTGTCGTGTTATGTTCACCAGCCATCGTCTCAGTCTGTCTGCATGCTGCACACCTAAAGGAAAACTGTAAAAAAAAAAAAAAAAAAAAACATTCATATGTCAAGCGGTTGTGAAGGGTCATAGTGTATTTATTACAACCATTACATATGGCTGTGATTCTGTATACAAAGGCCAAAAACATGTAACTCATAATGCCTCCGGTCTGCTGATGACTGGGGCTGTAATGCCATGCTTTGATGTCTGGCGAGGCTGCTGGTTAATCCGTTCACATTTATTAATTCAGTCAGTCGTTGTATGACATTCATTTGACTACTACTAGGATACCTTCAAGAAACGTAGCTACGGAATCGCTGAATGCCGAGGTAGCACAGCTACACTATCTCGGTAGCATAGAGTTAGCTTAGTTAGACCGCCTTCATCGGAAAAACGGCTGTCATAACTCATAACCATAGGGTCATTACATAGTGTTAACATATTTAATCTCATTAAATATTACCAAGAACTATTAATGTTAAAGTTTGCAATACACCACGTACACGGCTTCGTCTATGAACTATCACAACATTGTTAAATAAACTAGCAGCTAAACTAATAAGTTTACGTTACCAGGCTAAGATAAATTAACCTGCTAACGTAATGTACCCGGTAACCTAACGTCAGCTAACTGGACCGCTATTCCTGGCACAATCAGACACATTGATATAATAATAACTACAACCATTCTTCTACCTAATCCTTTTAAGGATGTCTGACACAGATGACCGTAAAATTAAATTACCTTGCTAAAGTTAACGGCTAAGCGATCCCTAGAAGCCTTCATAGCCTACATAGTGCTACTGTAAGTTAGCAAGCTAATATTAAGTTAATATTCACTTACCGAAAAAACTGCACAGAGCTTCTCTGGGATGGCCCGTTAGTACAACCAACAGCACAGCACGACATGACTGTCAATGTATAAGAGTAATAACAGCAAATAAAACAAATATGATAAGTTGCCTGACGGACGAACACCACCACAGCCGAGCCTACTCCACGGACTGAACGGCTGCAAGCGGCTGAAGCTGCGTTGACGCACTGTCAATCAACGCCCTTTTTAGATTTGTTAAAATAACGTAAAAAAAAAAAATTTCACAGAGAAAAGAAAAATGGTGTGTATTGAAGCACATTGAAAACTATTTTTTCGAATAACATGTTGTAAATATAAAATTAGTTTTAGGTGAGAAAAGTGACACGGAAAGTTGGCTACTTGCCCATTGAAATACATGGGGATGGGCGGAGCTACGAATTGTACTGCAGCCAGCCACCAGGGGGCTCTGGACTAGCGGTTGCTTCAATTCCAACGGACGACACACTGTCCAGGTCTATATATACAGTCTATGATTCAGCCACTTCCACTCCGTCTCCCTCTCCTGGTCACCCCTGAACCCTGACCCCTGACCTGGGCATTGTCAGCCCGCCAGTTGACAGCTTGTGTTCCTCAAGGGGGCCTGGAATCCATTGGCAAATGCCAGTGCACTGCACATGCACACACACACACACACACACACACACACACACACACACACACACACACACACACACACACACACACAAATGCACACACACACACACACACATGCGCACGCACACACACACACACACACACACACACACACACACACACACACGAACACACACACATACTGAGACCCCTGAGAGCTTTAACCCATTCCCTTTGTCTGTTTCAACAAAAAGGAACACCAATCACCACTCCTCTTCGCACCTTGTCTTCCCCCTCTCTTTCTCTCCCTCCCTCCCTCTTTTTTTCTCCCTCACTCCCTCTCTCTTTCCCCTCCCTTCACACGACACTCTCCACTACTGAATACTCTCCCACAGCTTGTCTCAGTTATGAGCCCAATTTACTGCCACATCTCAGGTCTAGTCAACCCACACACACACACACACACACACACACACACACACACACACACACAGACTTCATTTGTCCTCCATGCTCCATCAGTTCTGGACAGTACTCTTACCAATACTGTCCTTGGTTTTGGGTATTTCTTTTCTTTTGTAAGGTTGTTTGTTTTAATTGTCAAAGGTCCAATCTTTCACACGTAAGAGGAAAGAAAGCTCACTGCATAGAAAAGGGAAGTTTGGAATTAGAAGGAAGTTTCTCGCATGATGACAATTGATGATGACTATTTCTCTGAAAATCTGGAAAGTACAGGCCCATGTGTATGTGTCTTGACCTCACCAGACTAACACCACTTACAACAGCCATTTTATTTTTACCGCTGTTCCTTGGCCACTGAAGATTTCTGTGCAAAATAGCCCAATTACTTGTATTGTATTGCATTGTATTGCTGCACCCTTTGAAGTCACAGAATTCATATGACACTGTTGTGTTCTTGCTTTGGGTCATAATGTTTGGTTTATAATATGTTTGTCTGAGGCGTTGAGGAATGCCAGAACCAAGTGACAGATACTGTAACACTTTGAATTTGGCTGTTTCTAGGGCACAATGTCAGGCTCAACTGGGTAGATGAAACACTTTCTGTGCCAGCGTAAAGCATGCAAGGACATTACCACATGGGGTGAGATAAGATCAGATGAGATAAGATTGTACCAGTTGGAGCGGTATGTATATTCGCACATAGTGTGACTACCACCTTGCATGTCAAAAGAGGACAGTTGTGTTTAAACAGGAGGTCACATGGGCAAAATGACTCAAACATTACTTTCATGTCACCGGGTTCCACTTTTACTTATTTAAATGGAATCTTAATCAATTTAATTTGGCCTTTTTAACACCGATTTCCAAACATTCCCTCTTTAATGTCAAAGTTAAATGAATGTTAATTAGTTAGAATATATAATGCAAAATAAGTGATCACATAAATATTCACGCCGTTCAAGTCAGCATTGGGTAAATGCACCTTTGTTTTGCAAATCGCAAATAAAGCATTGAGTCTGCATAGATACTGTAGGTCTCAGTTAGGCTTGCACACCTGCACTGCATTTTTCATCTTCATTTTCACTGCCAGGTCCAAAGGAGATCGGGTGTGAACAGCCCTTTTTAAGTCCAGCCACATATTTTCTGTAGGATTGAGGTCTGGGCTTTGACTCGACCACTACAGAACATTCATCTTGTTGTCTTTCAACCATTTCTGTGTAGCTTTCGTTGTAGGCTTTGGCTCATTGTCTTGCTGGAGAGTAAGTCTTCTCCCAAATTGTAGTTCTCTTGCAGACTGAACCAGATTGTCCTCCTGGATTTCCATATATTTTGCTGAATTCATTTTTCTTTTACCTTTACAAACCTTTCAGGGCCCGCTGTCAAGAGGTGTCCCCACAGCATAGGCCTACTGCTTCAAATTGGTGATGTGCGCTGTTTGGTGCCTATCAAAAATAGCATCTAGTCTGATGGCCAAAAAGCTCAATTTTGGTCTCATCAGACCAACAAACCTTCTTCCATTTGACCTTGGGAGTCTCCCACATGTCTTCGAGCACACTTTTTTTTTTTTTTTTTTTAAAGATTATTTTTTTGGGGCTTTTTTTTTATGCCTTTATTTGGACAGGACAGTAGAGAGAATGACAGGAAGTGAGTGGGGGAGAGAGTCGGGGTGGGATCTGGAAAGGACCACGGGGCGGGAATCGAACCCGGGTCGCCAACGTACGGTGCAGGTGCCCCAGCCAGTTGCGCCACTGCCGGGGCCTTCGAGCACACTTTAGTTGAGATTTAGTAAGAGCTTTACAACTCACCCACTGACCACAGAGCTTTGACTGGTCAAGAGCAAAAGTTGCTGTAACACTTTACGATAAGGGCACATGAATTCTCATGAATTCATGCATGAATTAATGCATTAAATCATGCATTACTTCATCCCTGAATATATCATGAATCATTATGACTTAATTATCGTAAAGTGTTACCAAGTCGCGGTACGCAGTTTCTCCTATCTCAGCTGCTGAAGCTTTCAACTTCTTCATAGGTGCCTCGTTGGCCTCCCCGACCTCCCCCACCATTACTCTTCTTGAATGGTCACCCAGTTTGTGGTGACAGCGTGCTCTAGACAGATTTGCACATTTCCCATATTCCTTACATTCCTTAATGATGGATTTGACTGAACTCCAGGGGATGTTCAGTTACTTGACTTGAAACAGCTGGAGGTGATCTTTACCTCCAGTGATGCATTGAAAGGCCATTTAGCCCAATGCAGTGGTGTGCAGTTCCGTTCATTGAAAAGCCAGTTAACTCTGATACTCATTTAACCCGACTCAGCCCTGTAATGTCAGCTCTGCAGTTATTAATGGGTTCCTATCCCTTATTACCCTCTACTCTTGTACTGTCCACTGCCAGCTCTCTCAATTCAATTCAAGAAAGCTTTATTGGAATGACATTACAAGACCATTATTGCCAAAGCTGCATACTCACATTAAACAATACACTCACACACACACACACACACACGCACGCACGCACGCACGCACGCACGCACGCACGCACGCACGCACGCACGCACGCACGCACGCACGCACGCACGCACGCACGCACGCACGCCCGCCCGCCCGCACGCCCGCACACACACACACACACAGAAAGCATGATATCACATCCTGTTGATAGGTTGATTTTCTCTCTCTCTCTCTCTCTCTCTGTGTGCCAGTCCCAGCTCAGATATCCTGCGTTCAGCACTTGCCTCGTGCCCCGGACACCCAGGACTGCCTCTCACTCCTCTCCTCTGGGGGACAGACGGGAAGGGGAGATCAGAGAGGGGATGGAGCATGACACCTCCACCTCCTCCTCCTCCTCCACCCCCACCTCCTCCTCCTCCACCCAGCCTCTGCTGCTCCATGCTGGCTCAGGAGTAATGGTTCTAGCCCAACACCAACAAGCGTCTTCCTCTTTCCCATCGGGAGAGGACTTTCAGCTTGACCCTTACTGGCGATGCTTTCTAGTCGTCTGGTAGTGTTGATGGTGGTCCGGATGGTCTGCCAGGTTCATACCTGTCTCACCCAAAAGAAACTCAATACAACCCTGTATGTCTTTTCTCTATATATATTATGTAAAGTACTTTGAGCTGCATTCTAGGTATGGAGGGTACAATAGAGATTATCATTATTATCATCATTATCATTTGTGTGTGTGTGTGTGTGTGCGTGCGTGCGTGCGTGCGTGCGTGTGTGTGTGTGTGTGTGCACACTAACGACTCGAGCATCTTCTCTCTCCCCATTAAGTCCCTCACTGAAGATGCTTTCAGCATACGTAATGGTGGACCAGAGGACTGTGCATACGTGTATGTGGCTGGAGAACAGCGTACAGTATACTGGGGATGTTATGTTGAGTGACTTGGCATGTAATATAATCCGTGTGAAATGAGATAGTGTTGGCTGGCTTCAGAACGTAGAAGTCCTTACCACATATTTGTACCAAGCATTCATTAAACAGGTTGTTCATAACTGGCACAACTTTTTTTTCAGCCAGCCATATAAGCTAATGGGTAAAACCACAGTCTATCACACATCAGAAGAGCACTTTCTTAAGTAATACACGGCAGTGCTTGCTGACTGAGGCTGGGGTCTCCACCTCTGCGGACCGTCACAGCCAGGGGAGACTGACCGCTGTCAGAGGTCAGGTGGACGCCAGGAAAAACTCGGCCACACGCCCACTAGGTGTGAAGTTTAATAAGCTGAAATATATTTATTATTGAAACCATAAATATATAAATTATAATCGATGTTAACCAACGGAGGGCAAAACAAAAAAATAAAAAATAAAAACAAAAAGAGAGAAGAAAAAAACAAACAAATAAAATCAGCAAATGAAAAAAAAAAAAAAAAAAGCTTAGTGATAATATGACTGTCTTCCTAAAGCAATGGTCCCTGGTCCCTCTAGCTACATCTGAATGGGAGCCGTCAGAGTGGTGAAGCCACACGAGTAGAGTATTTGACTACCTGTATAAATATAGCACCAGTTACAGTCACATCACAGCATACCTTAGGCCAGTACCAACTCCACACGGCAGCTACACTGGCCAGCATTGTTTGTCTCAATGGATATGTGCAGACTCATGCAGTTCATATGGTTTGTAGGTCATGTGTGTGGCGTGTGAGTATGTTGTGGATTTGCTCCATGACAAAATCATGCCCCAGGGAATATCGCATGGCTCCCCGGCAGAACATTCAATGCCTCTCAGGTCACACACACACACACACACACACACACACACACAAGCTAGTAGCCCTATGTGGATGTGTGTGTGTGTGTGTGTGTGTGTGTGTGTGTGTGTGTGTGTTTCTGGGCATGTGAATTCATGTGTGTGGGTGTGGGTGTGGGTGTATGTGTATGTGAGTAAGTGTGTGTGTGAGAGAGAGCAGAGGGAGGAGGGTTCTTTTGGGACTTATCACTGGGGTTGAATGCTGTTCCCCACCTTATGCAACCCATCTAACTTATAACTTACATAGTGTTCACCGTGGGGTTAGATCATGCTGGATCAAATTATCAACAGGATTTGATATTGTGCTTACTGTGCTAACTGTGTGTGTGTGTGTGTGTGTGTGTGTGTGTGTGTGTGTGTGTGTGTTTATGTTTATGCAAGTGTACACATTCCTCCTGTCCCTTCACCCTCGTTCCACTTCCCCAAGCCAGATCAGTGGCTGTTTTCTCTAGTCAAACACACACACACACACACACTGCACAGTGAAGGGGGACAAAAAGCAAAACAAAAGGAAAACGTACTTCCTGCTTGAATATAAGTAAGCGTAATATATTTTCTTAACAAAAATAAAGCATCTTCCTTTACTGTCAGCCTGTCCCCTCTGCATCACATATGTTCCTGCCAGTTGAGCTACTAGTTCTGAGATCGTTTCTGATATCAATGAAATAAGGAAAAAACAAAGACATGGATGGCAACAACAGCTAAAAAATATAAACATACAGATCTTTTCAGAACAGAGGTGAGAGAGAATCACAGAACTTTACAATGTCTCTGCTTCCACAGTAGAAAGAAACAGAGAGAGAGAGAGAGAGAGAGAGGGAGAGGGAGAGAAAGATAGAGAGAGAGAGAGAGAACGAGAAAGGGAGAGTCAAATGCTTGTGTGTATAAATAGTTTATTTGTCGACTGTCACTGCAGTGGGCCACGTGAGAGTGCCTCCTGTCCAGAGTGTCCATGTCGGCGCTTAGGGGTCCCAGGGAGAGAACATGAGACTTCGGGAGAGGGGGAGGGAGGGCGGCGCTCCACAACGGAGAGAAGAGAGGAGACGAGAGGAGAGGGGAGGAGAGGAGAGGAGATATCTTCTGCTGGGCTCCACCACACACACCATCTCCAGCTGCAGGTGGGGAGCAATATGGCCTTAAGGCCTGCGGGCGTTAGAAAGGAGTCCCATAGTTCCGTACGGCTGCGCAGAAGCGTCCATGACAAAAAAGGCCGTCTCTTTCTTTGACATCCTTTCTGTATCAGTTCTTTATCAGTTCTCTTCCTGTCCTTTTTTTTTGTACATTTGTTACAGTCAGAGTCTGTGAGAGTTCTCTATGTGTGTGAGTGTGTCTGTGGTGTGTGTGAGTGGGTGTGTCTATATGTATGTGTGGGTGTGTGAGTTGTGTGTGTGAGTGTGTGTGTGTCCGTCCTTTGAAGTCTGTGTGGTTTGGACACATGTAGCAGCACAACAGACACTTTCTCCTTCTCTCCCATCCCTCCAACTGCCACACTGAAATGTCGTCGGCATTTTCATCATCATCATCATCATCATCATCATCATCATCATCATCATTATCATCATCATTACTATCGCTTGCATTAGTGTTTGATTGGTTAGGTCTGTCAGGCCCAGCAGAATGAAGTAATATCAGGTTACGGGAAGAAAAGCACCTTTGGTATTTCTTATTCACTTTAGTCTCTCATCAGACCGCATAGTTTGTTTTCTTTCATGTTGTGTTGTCGGATTTTTTTCTCTTCTTTTTGGTGGTGGTGGTGGTGGTGGTGGTGGTGGTGGTGTGGGGGTCAAGGGTCAAATGTCAAGGGTGAGTTCTCCGGACTCTCTGATTTCCTGTCTCTGTCCCGCCTCGCCCCTCGCTGGCGTCTCTCCCGTTGGGTGGCCTCACCTCACGTCCACTAGAGGAGAAAAAAACAGAGAGATAAACATCAGAAACAAACAAACAATTAAACAAACAAACAAACAGACACACAAACCAACACAGGACAACAAACCCCTCTGCAAGGGCCCCGCAAAAGAGCTCCACCAACAAAATAGCTCTACAAAATTGATTTTCTAAAAGCCAGGTTCTCACTCGGGCTTTTAGCTTTTGAGCACAAATGAGGAAAATATGGTGAAAATATGGTGGATAATATCCATTGCTCCTGTGCAGCACCAGAACAGCTTGCCCATAGATCCTCATAATCTTCCCCCAGCCCTGGATATTCCATGCAGGAGGTTTCGTGATAAACCTGACTAAGTTAGCTCACATGAAGTGGTAAACCTCCTAAGAGAAGAGCTCGTTGGCTTTGATATGCTAAGGTAATGAAGCCAGAGGGCTCTTCTATTAAGAGGTTTACCACTTACTCCCAGGTTTGTCACTAAACCCAACTACTTGAAATACACCTGTGGTCACTGACCTGAGGGCTGTACTATGAAGCAAGGTAGCTGGCTAACCTGGGTAACTTTAGGAGTAACCGCTGATCTCTAAAAGAACACTGTGCTAAGCAGCTATTGTTTCTAAAGTGGCGTGTTGTTTGAAGATCAGCAGTCACTCCTGAAGTTACCTGGGTATGCTTCATATTACACCCCTCTGGGCTCTTTTCCCATGATTTACCCCAAGTTGTGATACCCGTGCACCCAGGGTGGGGTGGAGTGAGGTGGGGGTGAGGTGGAGTGAGGTAGGTGGGGGTATACAGCCGAGGCTGGTGGAGGTGTTAGCCCGCATGAGCTACGCTACACCAGTTGTTTGGGTGATGGAAGTGATGGAGGTGACTCTAAGTGTGGATGACGTTGTGATCAAAAACCAAAAGTGACATTGTGCACCACCAAATAACAAAATCATCAAACACAGAACACACACACACACACACACAACACACACAAACACACAAACACAGATTAAGTGATCAAGCATGGGGACACCACAGAGGTGCGAAGGCGTGCGTGCGAGCGAGCGAGCAAGCAGAGATCACACACACACACACACATGCAGAGCAGCAGAGAATACTCCAGGGCAGGGCCCCGCGCTCTGATTGGCAGAAGGGAGAGAATTACGGGCGAGTGTAGGGGAGGTGGAGGTGGAGGTGGGGGGTGGTTGGTGGCAGGGCGGTTCATTCTCTCGCACTCTGGTGATTGGCCGGTGGGGGTGAGGTACAGACGGGGTGATTACGTGGCCGCGGCGGTGCCAAAGTCCTACCTGCAGGCGTCTGGAGTCCGGAGAACGCCACGCGCCCAGCAATTTTCTTTTTTTTGTGTGTGTGTGTTACGCTTTGTTTTGAGTTTTTGAGTGCTATGTGGCCAATCGCTCCTTGGTGAGCCTGCTCTTTCTGTGTTTTCCTTTCTTACCCTTGGCCCTGCGGTGGCCTGGAAGCACAAGTTTGGAAGGATG
>NC_084996.1:8779431-8781931 GCF_963854185.1 Sardina pilchardus | reverse complement strand
TGTATGTATGTGTGTGTGTGTGTGTATGTGTGTGTGTGAGTGTGTGTATGTTGTGTGTGTGTATGCACGTTGTTTTTCTTCTTTTGCTGTTTGTGCATGTACTGTAGGTCGGTATGTGTATGTGTGCTTGTTATCTCGGTATGTGTGTGTGTATGTGTGTGCATGTGTATGTGTGTGTGTGTGTGTGTGTGTGTGTGTGTGTGTGTGTGTGTGTGTGTGTGTGTGTGTGGTCCTACTCACCCACACTCCTCTTGCGTCTGCGGTGGACCTGCGAGCTCTTCAGGTCCGAGTAAGCGTGGGAATAGTTCTGCTTCTGCTGCTTCTGCTTGTGCTCCTCGATGACTTCATTTCCCGTACCTCGTCAAAACACAAGGCGGCCATATTACTTCCCCGTTGCACAAAGAAGGATGGGGGGCAAGAAATATCACTTTTCATGAAAGCTAATTTAGCTCCCCACCCCGACCACAATGACTCCATTCAAGCCTCTCCACTGCCCTAAGCCTAATAAGAAGGTAAATGAGTCTGCGGCCGCATGATTCGCTAGGCTAGGAGGGATTGTATCATTTCCCTTGGCTTCCACGAGCGCTTTCCACAACAAACAATGGACCCGGTTAGTCATCGCCCTTAATTGGGAATTCACCACCTTGATTATGTTGAGCAAAGAGTCCATGATGTCATTCGGGCAGCCACTGTAAACAGGCCTGAACGCAAGATGTCTGAGCGCAAAAAAGACTCTGTGCGAAGGCAGAGCATGTGCCAGCCCGAGAACACACACATGCACGCCCGCACACACACACACACACACAGACACACACACACACACAGACACACACACACACACAGAAACACCCACGCACACACACAAACACACACGCCACCCAAACACCATCCGTGGACATTCACTGCTACGTTCAACGACACGCAGTTGCGAAGGGCTGTTCAGGAAACCTGCCCTACAAACAAACAGACAAGTGTTACCCTTTACAGTCATGCGCCTTTGCAAAAAAAAAAGCAAGCCTGCGACTGCTAGAGACAGCAGAGCAAGACCCTGCCTTGCGCTCCAGTTCTGTGCAGCTGCTGTGGCAGACACACACACACACACACACACACACTAGCCTGCGCTGGCTGCCTCTGTCTGCCGCCGAGTCTCCACGGGTCTGGCGCAGGTGCTCTTCCCTCGTGGCCTACATCTGGCACCAGAGGCCTGACCTACTCTACACTGGAGTGGCAGACAAACAACGTCACCACAGACAAGCGACTTTATTCAGTGATACTCCAAACTGAATGAACAGGAATCCCTCAAACATTCAAGTTTCAATTCAAAAGGCTTTATTGACATGACACATAAGGCGATTTCATTTTCAAAAGCGGGCATAACTGAACCCGTTCTTGTTCTCTTTCTCTCTCCCCCCCCCCCCCCCAACTCTCTCTGTCTCTTTCTCCTCTCTTCTTCTCTCTCTCCTCTGTCTCTCTGTCTATTCAAGCCCATACGCTTTTTGTTTGTTCCCTGTTGCCTTAACGACCGGAGCAAAAGCAAGACACAAATCTCACAGGTAAACACTGAGGCGCTTCCAGGTCCCTTTTGTCCCCGAGCGGACTTCAAACAGACACCCGTCTGTTTAGCAAACACACACTCTCACACACACACACACACACACACACAAACTTTCACACTCCTTTGGCCTGTTTGTTTGCGTTGGACTGGGGACCACTCCCGGCTCCTCTGGTTCTGGTCCTGACCCAAACACTGACTCAGTGGTGACGAGGAAGAGGGAGTGTGTGTGTGTGTGTGTGTGTGTGTGTGTGTGTGTGTGTGTGTGTGTGTGTGTGTGTGTGTGTGTGTGTGTGTGTGTGTGTGTGTGTGTGTGTGTGTGTGTGTGTGTGTGTGTGTGTGTGTGCAGCGTGCCGTAGAGGAGATCAGGGGGCTGTTTGCTCCACTCAGCTTGTACCCATCTGACCTCACCTGCCCAACACACCTGAAGCAGGCAGTCCCGCCTCAACACGACCACGCTGGACACTAGGAACAAAATTTTCCTTCCATGAGTAATACTAGCTGCTCTCTTTCTCTCTCTCTCTTTCTCTCTCTCTCTCTCTCTCTCTCTCTCTCTCTCTCTCTCTTTCTCTCTCTCTCTCTCTCTCTCTCTCTCTCTCTCTTCTTAACCTTCTCCTGACCTGCATGTTCTGAATGGGCCTAAGACATAAAGAACTCTTTTGTGGAGCAATTTCTTTCAACACAGAGAAACTGACAAGAGATCAAAAGACGCGCAGCAAAGCGCAGCGCAGCACAAGACAGGAGTGGCAGGAGCTGAGCAGGGGAATGGAGGGAAAGAGAGAAAGAGGAAGAGCGAGACACAGAGAAAGAGAGAGAGAGAGAGAGGTGGCTTTTAAGTTTTCCTCAGATGGGAAACTGATAATGAGCAAGAACAAGAGAAACAGAGAGACAAGGGAAGAGAGGAAGAGAGAGAGTGAAGAAAAGAAGGGCACAGGTGAGTAAGGGAGA
>NC_084996.1:8774437-8779231 GCF_963854185.1 Sardina pilchardus | reverse complement strand
GCTGGAGTGCCAGAGTGGAGTGCTGAAAAGCCCCTCTCTTCTCCTCTCTTCTCTCCTCCTCTCTTCTCTCCTCTCCTCTACTCTCCTCTCCTCTCCTCTCCTGCCCTGAATCACTAACGCTCCACTGACTCCCAATTACTCCCTCCATTAGCGGAGAGCCTCCACTCTCTCTTCCTCTCCCTCCCTCCCTCCCTTACATCACTCTCTCTTCAAACAACGAGCTGCTCTTGTGGCGAGCGAACAGGACGCGCTCCAGGGAGAGAGAGAGAAAGACAGGGAGAGAGAGAGAGAGAGAGAGAGAGAGAGAGAGAGAGGAGGGGGAGAGGGAGATAGAGAAAGAGAGAAAGAGAGAGAGAGAGGGCAGCTGTTATCTGTCCCGGCTCTCGGAGTGCGAGATAAGGGCCGTCCGCTGCATGCCAGTGCAGACCAGAGGATAATCACCCTTTAGGGCACCTGCCTAGGTGTGAACAGCCAAAGATTAGGACTGTAAAAGCACAGGGTTTTTTTTTTCCTTTTTGCTGATGCACTGGAAAAGCTGGTGGTATTAACTGACTCAAACGGTGTGAAGGAGTCTGACTGAGAAAGCCAGAGGGACTATGAGCTGGCCAGAGCATCTGTCTGTGGATGCTCACGCTACGGTATTTTTAAACTAAATGTGTCTGTGTGCGCGTAGTAAATGGGTCTTTCTGTCAGACACACACAGACACATACCACTAACACCACCAACAAAAACGACACACACACACACACACACACACACACACACACACAACCCATAGGTCACAGGCAACTTTACTGTCCTGTCGCTTGCAACAAAAGCACTGAAAATACACTGCTGGCGTCACATGCCTCTGAATGGGCCGACCTGACGGTCTGGCAGCCAGACAGATTTATGCTGCCGCAATAATAATCAGGGTACTACTGTTACCCCGGAAAACATTCCTTCGCTCCGAGAAAGGCATCTAAATTCAATTATGAACACCTCTTCTCATGCAAGGGACACTGCAGCACACACAAGAAAGCTTTATTCCGGGGCTAAAGTCCAGTCACCATAAGACAAAAGAGTCGTCTGTACTTTCTGTAAAGAAAGTGGCCAGTTTCCCTCTTAAATAGCAGATCGCCCCAGGGCAGTTGGCCGAAAGGAGCACTACTGCATCAACAAAGATATGATATTGGCCGTGTCAACTATGTCTCTGTATTTAGGCCGACCTTTGAAGAGCTATTTGTAATTCGGTGTTCCCCACCAAACCACATAAAAGCCCTCATACGATATATGGTGCGTGCCTGAATAAATACAGACTCATGTGAACGCAAACAGCCTCAACCAGCGCAACACTGTAATACAACCCAACTTTGAGAGAGAGAGAGAGAGAGAGAGAGAGAGAGAGAGAGAGAGAGAGAGAGAGAGAGAGTCATGTACTCAAGCAGCACGATTGTGGCTGGCAACCTCGCGCCTTGCGTTCTCATTTTACAGTGAGACGTACACCCACCGACAAACGCCATAAAGCGATGTGATTGCGGTTGACAACTGCCAGAGGAATCCAGCCAAACGCATACCTCAGTGAAAGTCCACGTATGTCACATGTGTACAGCCGCGCATATGTACGCGCGTACACCACAACTCAGTTTCAGTTGCTGCCTGCAGCCAACGGATCAAGCCCGTATAACCACACAAGTTGGCCTCATCAGTCACCCTCTCCCGTCAACATAAATCGCATCCAGCGTTTCTGATGCGTGTTTGTTTACGCAGAGTTCATAAATACGACTTTGACACATCACAAAATGAACCTCCCCCGGATATATCAAGTTTAAACTCAACCAGTGTGCAAATTAAGACTGGATGGCTATTTGGTGCAACGCAACATAGCGCAAATTTTTCCTTATTCACGGGAGTCTTTTCGATAACCAAGTGGGGGGAAATCTCTGGAATGTATTTTTGTGCAAATAATAGTCTTTCTTTTATGCCACCCTAGCACTGCCTGGAACCAGACGGTTTATAGTGAAACACCATATAACTCCTAAATAGGGTAAACATGCACATGGTATCGCTCAGAATGAGAGATTAGAGTTGGACAAAGTTCACTGCCGCGGACCAAGTCAAGAAGCTGGGATTTACCTACGAAGTCTATGTCCAAGAGCCGCTGGAGGTCGCTGATGCTGTTGATTTCACTGTGGGACAGTCGCTCAATCAGCTCTTGTGGAAGTTCCTTCAGTCAAAAGAATTAAGAAATGAATAAACACACACAGGATTAGGAAAGACTAAATCAAACAAAACGCCAACACGCATTCATTGAACTGGGCATTATTAACACGCGCTAGAGTGTTTACGGTGAGACCGACAGCATGCGTGCTTTACTGCTCGTGTACATACACAGGGCGCAGTTTACAGTTCACTCAGCCGCTCCACTTTCCACTTGCACTTGTTGCAGAGTCACCGCGCTTCGTTTGCCATGGGACACATGTATTTATAACACTGCAAGGCAAGACCTTATGCCCCAGCCAAATGCGACCGGGAAACTAAACTGAATGGAAGAGTTTGTAAACATGTTCTCCTCTAAAGATCTGCACTACACTGAGTCGTGCCTGAGTCGTGTTAACAGCGTGCTGAGCGAACACCCTGAGTGTTGATCTTCTGATCCCAGTGAAGTAGATAAGTCGCCCCAGGGCAACAAGTTTGTCTTGCATTTACTTCCATTCGGCTAAGGCACCGGATACCAACTTAACAAGTAAATGACCACACCACTTTGTATGCCATTGTAGCCCATCTGTTTCAAAGCAAACTTAGAACAATATTTAACTGACTTTGTAAACATGTGTTGTAAAAATGTGTTGTGGTTTTCCCACGCCTCTGCTGAAATACAAGAGACCTCAGCAACCGAATCCCTCCGCGCATGCAAAACCTAATTTAGTTACTAGTGCCAGCAAGAGGGGTTAGGCTATACGGGGCAGTGCTAAACACATTTCAACCTGTTGTATGTTGTGCGGACGTGTTCTGTGCGCTTTACCTCGGCGTTAATGAGCACCAGGCACGACGTACAGAGGAGGAAGTAGAAAAGTGCGGTTCTCATCTCCCTTTAATTTCGATTTCCCCCAAAACAAGAAACACGTTTTCTTTAGGAGCCGCCAAGTCGCTCCTGAGCGCAGGGGACCCAGTACCATCCCTCGGAGAAAGCGGGGTGAGAGAGGGGATCCTCCAAGAGCCACGTCCAGCCCAGCGAACAGTGGCTCTCGGCAAATCTGAAGGAGTTCAAGTTGACCGTGGCGCTTCAGGGCCGGACCTGTTCAATTTCCACTTTGTACTCCGAGACTCCCAGAGTAGCTTTTCTGATGGCAGCTTCTCAGGCGACAGTTCGACATGGTTCCTGAAGTCAGCCAAGCAAAACAAGTTCTAGATCAGAACCTGCAGGCATTGCTCCAGAAATTATACTATGTGATTATTTTATTGCAGGCTATGAAAACAAACGAGAAAAAGACCTTGAATAGAAAATCGAAAGTTTCCCAAATGGCAAATAATTTAACAATCAGCAGAAAAAGTGACAGACTCCAATTTGTAGCTGGAAATTGCTAAAGAAAAATCTTCTCAACTGCGTCCGTTTTCTCAGTGATACAATCCAAAAAACGTGGTCCGTGAATTAATAAAAAAAAAAATGAAAAAGAGGCGAGGGTTACGTGTGCCGATTTCTCTCTCCTGTAGTGTTCGAAGAAGGGGGCAGATGGGCGACAGGTCCTTCTGTGTCCGGGACTGCGCGCTGTGTGCGAGGTTGAGCGCGTCTGAGCCGCGGGATATAACCAGCCTCGCTGCATCTCAGATGCGCCGCCCCCCGTCTTTCCAGTAATCTCGCATCAATCCACCAGGGAGCTGGTTGGCTGTTTGCTGCATGTAAAATATAACCCAGCCCTCCCTCCCCACACCGCTCCGCTCACAGACTAATAGTCAGGTATAAATGGCATTTGTGCAGATGCCATGGATTGAGCTTGACTACTTTAGTGAGATGGATTTGCCTGCCTGCATTTTGTGTTTTTTTTGTGTGTGTTTAACTGATAGTTGTGGATGCATCTGAATGTTTATACCTTACAAGATTCTTCAACATAATATCCAAACTTCCACTAAATAGTCCAGCATAATTTTGCAACAGGAAGTGTTCAGACATTGACTAGTTTAACCTTTTCATTTCCCAATAAGGAAAGAGCAAGACACGTCATGTAAGCTCATGCAATGACAGACACTGAGTATTCTGAGTGAAATTCCTCAGTCTAATTTTAGACATGCCAGCCCTTCATCCTGAGGGGAAGCTCATTCATTCACTTTTCCTCTCTCCACTCCACTCTATACTCCCCTGTGAGAAAGGATGACACATCGCATTTCCCACCCAGACCTCGGCTCAGTACCTCGCCTGCCTCTCTCTCTCTCTCTCTCTCTCTCTCTCTCTCTCTCTCTCTCTCTCTCTCTCTCTCTCTCTCTCTCTCTCTCTCTCAGCGGCTTTTTTTGAATGGCTAACGGTAGAGGGTGTGTGAGAGACGTCCTCGTCCCCAACGCTGTCCCTGTCCCTCAGCAGCGTCCCCGTCTCTGTTCCGGCAGGTGTTACGTAACGAGCCGGCCTGATGAGGTCTCCCCCTGCGGATCCCGAGTCTCTCTTCCTCCTCCTCTTCCTCCTCTTCGCTCCCCTGTGGCCGCCTCACGGTGACAGGCCGTCCCTAGCCATTACATCACAGTCGGCACTCAGCTCTGCTCCACACCACATCAAGGGGGGTGGTGTGTGTGTGTGTGTGTGTGTGTGTGTGTGTGGGGGGGGG
>NC_084996.1:8769437-8771937 GCF_963854185.1 Sardina pilchardus | reverse complement strand
ATTATGCCGAGAGCCCCACATAGCCCTGCACACACCTGTGAGTGTCTGGGACTTGGAGATGTTGCTATGCCGACGTGTCAGTCTCGTTCTGTAAACAGCTGAGAGATCTTTTTTTTTTTTACAGAGGTAATTCCTGAGAAGGTTTGCCCCTGTTCAAAGGTCCATCACATTCCATCTGGCTGGATTCTGCCCTGCCCCTGTACCGGAGAGAGAGAGACAGAAAGAGAAAGAGAAAAATAGAGAGAGTGAGAGAGAGAGAGAGAGAGAGGTTGGATGCATATCTCTTTGCCATATATTGTATTCCAAGTATTCTCTATGTAAACGTAGCCTATGTTTAAAACGCAAACATATTTGTCATACTAATGAAGCTCGCTTGAATTGAAATTGAATTGAGAGAGATTGAGAGAGAGAGAGAGAGATAAATATAGGACAGGGAATCAGGTAATGAAGCGAACATACTGTAGGTAATGAGTAAGAGATAGGAGAGTGAAGAGAGAGAGATAATCGGGAGATTAAAACACAAATATTTAGAGAGAAGGGTGGGGGAGGAGAGAGAGAGCTGACACCTTCTGAGGAGTTAGGCCCTGTGTCCACCAATCACGTTTTTTTGCGCCGACGGTGACAATTTTCAATATAAAGTCTATGTAGCCCAGCAGAGCATTCACAGCGCTGAGCGCCCTCGGTGGAAAAAAGCTCTCGGCGCTGACAGTTTTTTTTACCGCAGCAGTTTTTTCAACTTTTAGAACAGCGCTGGGCTTGTCAATGTCACTTCTCTTTATAAACCATCTCTGGTTTTGGTAACATACTGTACAGTAGCAACAAAACACAAAACACAGCGTAAAAAAACGTGATTGGTGGACACAGGGCCTTACTCCTGGTCAGTACTCCTGCTCACCTGGACACACCTGGCGTTTCCAAGTGGCCTGCGGACCGTGGCCTGCTGACGGTGCTGGACGTGGACGTAATGAGACCTGATGACTAGGCACAGCACTGCCCACCTGCTGGGCACAACGGTGGGCCTGTGTTCCGTCTCCTGCCCTCGTTTTCATTAGACACACTGCCGCTCCGCTTCACCCATCTCTGCCAGGCCAGCGCATTGGCAGTGCCGTTTGGCACCGGCCCGCGCGCGATGCCAGCCTTTATGAGAGTTGTTTTTACTGGCCGCTGGGTTGCATAAATTCATTATTACTGGGATCCTCTCAGTTACTTTCGGCAAATACACACATGCACACACACACGTGCACACACACACACACACACACACACACAGCCTTTGGCTGTCCAGGTCCAGGTGAGTTGGCTTATGAATGCAGGAAGGCCACGGTGCCCAGTATCACTCTCAGGTGGTCTCTTAAGATCCTGACCAGGCACTCCCCTGAAGACAAGACCTTGTATGATTTAATTGAATTGAATAGGATATACTGTATAACTGGTAAACATACTAAAGCCACTGTATCATACGGTACCCAGTACACATAATCTCTCTCTCTCTCTCTCTCTCTCTCTCTCTCTTTCACTCTTTCATTTACTCATTCTCTCATTCACTCTCTCACTTTGCCACCCAATACTTCACTCTTTCACTCAGAGTTGTGTTACAGTAATAGGGTGTGCAGTGTTTCCACAGTACAAAGAACAATACAACAAGACACTTTAGCTGCAATGTCACCATGATGTACAAGTCAGAATATAAAATCGCACATGCACACTTACACACTTACACACACACACACGCACGCACGCACGCACGCGTGCACAGACACATACACAGAGAGAGGGAAGAGACTGGCAGCAGTCTCTGAAGATGATCTCTGTTTTAAGCGAGATCATCACTTCCCTCTGAGCCTGCCCCTGACCCTGTGCCCCAGCACGAACAAAAGACTCAGTCTCAGTCCCAGACCACCAGTGTGTGGGAAGCCCCTCAAAAAGATACACAAATGCAGGCACTGGAACACACACATACACACACACACAACATGCACACACACTACACACACACTTACAAACGTACACACACTCACACACACAGTGAAACACACATGCATGCATGCACACACACACACACACACACACACTCAGTCAAACTGGCTTAGATCTGTATAACAAGTTGTAACAAGCAGTTCTCATCCCCTTTCATGCTTGGCCAAAGTCATTTCTTTACACACACACACACACACACACACACACACACACACACACACACACACACACAGACACGCACACACACACACACACACACACACACACACACACACACACACACACACACACACACACACACACACACCACTCCTCCACCTTTCTTCACTCCCTCACTCTCCTTCTGTGTCTTCCTCTATCTCTCTCTTTCTCTCTCTTTCTCTCTCTTTTCTCTGTTCCTTCCTTCCCTCTCTTTGTTTCTGTGTATCACTGCAGGCTTATGGCATGCAGAGGTGTGTTGAGGAAAAGCAGTGTGATTGCCCCTGCTCTGGTGTCCATCAAACACTGACCCAACCCCAGTATG
>NC_084996.1:8756937-8764437 GCF_963854185.1 Sardina pilchardus | reverse complement strand
GGATAGGAGGAAGAGAAGAGAGGAGAGGAGAGGAGAGGAGAGGTAAGAGGAGAAAGAGAAGAGAGTAGAGCGAGGAAAGGAGAGACATCAAGAAAAGAGAGGAGTGGAAATGTGAAAAGAGGAGAGATAATAGAAGAGAGTAGAGACGGCGAGGAGAGGAAAGAGAGGAAAGGAGAAGTGAAAAGAGAAGATGAGAGAAAAAGGAGAGAAGACGAGAAGAGAAGAGAAGAGAAGAGAAGAGAGGAGAGGAGAGGAGATGAGAGGAGAGGAGAGGAGAGGAGAGGAGAGGAGAGGAGAGGAGAGGAGAGGAGAGGAGAGGAGAGGAGAAAGAGTGACTGCTGCTCTGCCACCCATCCAGTGAGATTGGACCCCAGAGGCTGCTGGACACAAGAGACCCATGAGTGGACACAAGTGTTGGGGGCATCCATGTAAACCAGAGCCCTTAAGGTCCATAAAAGGGCTGATATTAGTTTTATATCAGGTTGTGTGCTGGATTATACTTACCTCAGAAGTCACCCAAGTGTGGTCACTTTACTGTATGTAATAGTTGACAGATGTGCTAAATGATAAAATGCACTGTAATTATGACACTATGACACACACACACACACACACATTCTGGTTTTGCCTGTTTTTGATGCCATGAACTAGCCTAGAAATCTAGATTCTAGACACTCCCTAATCTAGCAACTCTCCGTTGGTTAGCGAGCTGGAAAAATTAAACTTCTATCAGGACAATCACATCGTGTATAGAGTCGCTGGGCAGGCTTAACATAATGACGACTGACCTGCGACCATAAGTTGTGACTGTTAACCGTGAATTCCCCATCCTGCTACTTCAAAACAAGAAGATGGTTATACGTCACCTTCTTTGTTGCTCTGATTGGTTGTAGGCCTAGCACTATCCTATTGCGTGGAGAGTGAATTTGATAGACAACCGTTTATCCCACCCCTCCGATTGAGCCCTGCCTATGGTGAGTTCCCAGACTCTACAGTACATCTTGATGTGGGTCTGGCTCGTCAGGCTAGCCATGAGCATCAATTCAATTTAATTACATTTTCAATTTAATTCAATTCACTTTGTGCGCCAACTCAATCTCAATTTCTCTCTGCTCTCCTCTCGCCTCTCTGTCTATGTTCCACATCCTCTTGGCTGAACTCTTTTTTCTTTTTATCTCCTCTAGTCTCCAAGGCCTCACTGTTGGGACCCTGCTGGACTCTCCGCCTGTAGAAATGACCGGCCTGTCGAAATGACCGGCCTGGTGGGCGCGAGGGGGGCTGCCTTCAGCAGCGCCGCGCTGACCAGTTATTTACTTGTTTTGCGCCAGGAAATGAGTGCCGATAGCAAGAACAAGCTTGGGAACAAAGAGGGAAAAAGAAAAGCAAACACTAAGATCTAATCTTTCGCTCTCCCTCCCTCCCTCTCTCCCTCCATCTCCCAGCCTCGTCCCCGCCATAAAGACTCTGGTCCCATTTTCAAAGACTGGGAATAAACGGACATTTAATTGTCAAGGGAGCGCAGCCCCTCTTGGGTTTCCATGGTCTGTACTGTATCGACACAGAGTCTGGAACCGTTCGCATTCAACACGTTAGGCGTTTACATTCTACACCGATGTTTATTTCAACGGCCGCGTATCACTTAGGCTACAGAATGCAGATTAGGGTATCGCATTTAGAGATATTAGCGTCATCGGAAATATTTGTGTGCTGAATTCCAATTTATGAAGTCCAAATCATTTATGAAGCATAAACAGAAAGTATATTGGTCAAGCGATCACAAAAAATTTTAGATATTCTTCACAGGAAGAGGCACGGTGCCACTTGTGAAGTTTCAAAAAGTGACACTGGGTGCCAAAAAAGCTTTTATTGTTCATTGGGAGGGAGAGGATTAGCATTAGCTCTGACAGCTGCAGGCCCTCTGACCTGGCCTTTAAGCAGGCTCACCCCTTAGCCTGCTAGCCCTCGAGCTGCTGCCCAGGCCCACAGCCCACTGGGTCCAGATCTACCCAGACAGAGGACCGAAATTCGGAGAGTTGCACTGACGTGTGTTAATGCCATATAATGATGGAATACAGTGCAGTCACATGACTGACTTTTGAGTTTCTGTTGATATCAGCCAAACAGCGACACAAGAAGAAAGAAGAAACATACATGAAATGGGCACGACAAGGTGAAGGTGTTGCTTTATGATTTTAAATCAAAGGAGCTTTTTTTGGTGCCTGATGATTCTCAAGGTGAAAGGGGAGTGCTGTGCATCACTTTCCTGCTAGCTATAGCTAGGCTAGCATCCTGCTGCATTCACAGTCAGAGGCCACAGTCAGGTATGGATGTTCCTCCTGAATTTCTCTCTCTCTCCCTCTGTGGTGGGCGGCCATGTTGGAATGCTGCTGTAGGCTGCACTGGATGGCACGATGATCTGCTGACCTGGTCTTGTGCCCCCTTCAGCCCGTACAACTTTAACCCTCACCCTAGCCACCCCCACACATCCACCACTCACCATAACCACCCCCACACATCCACCGCCCCAATTCTTCTCTAAAACCTCTCATCAATCCCATCATGCCCTCTGATGCTCACTCACCTGTGACCCCGCCAGGACCTGCCCTGACCTTTGACCTGGTGTGTATGGGGATGGGGGGGGGGTCAGGATTAGATGCAGGGTAAAGCAGAGAAGCGATGGCTGTGGTTGTGGCTGGGGCTGGGGGTGGGGGTAGTGGATAGTGGGTAGTGGGGAGTGGGTGGGGGTGGGGTTTGGTGCTTGTGGGACGATGCCCGTGACCTCCGGGGGTCTTAGCACGGGTTGTGCCACGTACACCCTGTGGCAACCCTACCCCCCCTCCACACGTTCATTAGCAACAACACAGCAGAGTGGAGGCATGGGGGTCGATTCTCACAGAGATGAGAGGTGGTGTGTGTGTGTGTGTGTGTGTGCGTGTGTGTGTGTGTGTGTGTGTGTGTGTGTGTGTGTGTGTGTGTGTGTGTGTGTGTGTGTGTGAGCATGCGTGTGTGTGTGTGTGTGTGTGTGTGTGTGAGAGTGTGTGTGGAGGTGGGGGACGTGCTAATCAATTAAGGCTCTGCTGGAGCAGTGGAGGAGGAGAGGGGGAGGAGAGGAGAGGAGAGGAGGAGGAGGGTCTGGGGGGGGTCTGTTGGTCGGTGTCTTAATTAGCCCTCTCGTTAAGCACACAGGGAGCTCACAGCACTGCAGAGACTGAGGCCACAGGCTCAGTGTGCAGAAAGGAGAGCAGAGTGGAGGAAGAGAGGGAGGAGGAGGAGTGGAGGAGGAGAGGAGGAGTGGAGGAGGAGGAAAGAAGGAGAGGAGGGACATGAGAGAGGGTTGGCACAGATCTCATGCCCTGAGGGCCATGTTTGAAGCAGCAAAACTGGAAACAAATCTAGTGGAACAAAACACACACACACACACACGCACACACACACACACACACACACACACACACACACACACACACACACACACACACACACACACACACACACACACAGACAAAAAAAACCCATACAATCATAGACAAATACCGACAAGTTCACACTCACACACAAACACACACACACACACACACACACAATACAGGCACAAGTATGCGTGCACGCACGCACACACAAACACAGACAGACACACATGCACAAACACAGACAGACAGACAAAAAGGCGCATAATCATTGACAAATACTGACAAGTTCACACACATACACACATACACAAAGCAAACTACGCACACACACACACACACACACACACAGACACACACACACACACACACACAGACACACACACACAGCAAACCGCACACGGTTCCCAAATCCCCACAGGAAGTCCATGACAAAGTTAAAAGATCACAGTTGTGGGCCGGTAGCTAATCTGGGAAAGCCTAATTCTCTGCTGAGTAAAAGGGAGCAGGCAATTAGCCGGGTGTTAGACTATTTACAGGGAGAGCCACGCTGCACTGGCCTGTGCTGTGCTACGCTACGCCGCGCTACGCCGGCCAAGAATGGCAACTTTGCTGGATTTGGAAAAATGAAGTGAAATGAGCAACTGGCAGCCGGTCCTAAGCTCCCATTTGAATAGACTTAATGAAGGCCTGGACGGCCCTGCTTCTCATTCTCAGGCCATGTTGTCATTGGCACACAGTGTTCCCATTCAGAGTAGTGTTGAATACACACACACACACTCACACACACACACATGTACGCTCACATACACACATACAAACGGACGCTCACACTTATAAGCTCATATACACATACACACTCATACACATACCCACACGTACGCTCACACACTCATAAGCTCACATGTACACACACTACATACACTTTGGATGAAAAGTGTCTGCTAAATGTAATGTACAGTAATGTAATGTACTGTACACACACACACACACACACACAAAACTCCACTTGAACTCTGTCAGGGAGGCAGTGGCTGAATGACGAAACCACAACGGAGACGAGTCCCCTCTCTTCATCCTCCACCCCTCTTTTCATCCCATCTTCATCCTCCACCCCTCTTTTCATCCCATCTTCATCCTCCACTCCTCTCTTCCTCCCATCTTCATTCTCCACATCTCTCTTCCATGTCTCTCTTCATCCTCCACTCCTCTCTTCCTCATATCTCTCTTCATCCTCCACTCCTCTCTTCCTCCCATGTCTCTCTTCATCCTCCACTCCTCTCTTCCTCATATCTCTCTTCATCCTCCACTCCTCTCCTCCTCCAATGTCTCTCTCTTCATCCTCCACTCGTCTCCTCCTCCTCTGTCTCTCTCAACTCTTCTCCTCAGAGGATCCACTTGTTTATTTGTGTGACAAGTGGAGCTCACACTCCCTCGCACGCACGCACACACACACACACACACACAAACACACACACACACACACACACACAGACGCCTCAGTGTGGGAACCCCCTGCAAACACAGCCACGGGCGCCAGCGGCACACACCACAGGCAGTAGCCTGGAGGACTCCACTTTACACACACACACACACACACACACACACACACATAAACACACACTCACATAACATAACATAAACACACACACTCACTCTCTCTCTCTCCCTGTCACACCACCACAGCACAGCAGCACTGAGAGAGAGAGAGAGAGAGAGAGAGAGAGAGAGAGAGAGAGAGAGAGAGAGAGAGAGAGAGGAATGAGGGTTAGGCAGAGTAAAAAAGAGGAAGAGCAAAGAGCACCAGCAGGAGAGAAAGAGACAGAAATAGAACGCGAAAAAATGCGAATGAGAGAGTGGGAGAGAGAGTGTGAATGTTTGTGTGCACGCCGAGGAAAAGAGGGATTAAAAAAACGATGTTAACAAGGCCTGTGATGGCCCTCCCAATCTATAATCTCCAGCAGTTCCCTCTCATTCCGAAGGAACACGCTGCGAGACACACTCAACCCGGAGAATGGGAGACCATCATCATCACCACCATCATCATCATCAGTCCTGGAACCCCTCAGGGCTTTGGCAGAGAGAGCGACTCAGTCCTTTTGGCACGTTTCGTGGGAGACATGCGGTCATCCATCCAGCAGCCTCTGGTCAGTCACAGAGCCCATGGGGAGATCCTGGTCCATTTTAGTCATGCTGGGGATCCCTAGTAATCCAGCGCCTGCGTCATGCTCACCTTTCTAGCTGTAGTCACCGGAGACTGGCTCTGCTGATTCCATGGCATGGTGTGCTGCTTTCAGCCTTACTCATAGGTCAGCATGGTTATGTTGAGTCTGACTGCATGGAATTGGTCCAAAAGGGTTCAAATGGGAGCTATAGCAGAATGGGCTGCGGTGAAGATGGTCCTTACTGAAGACTCAGCCAGAGGGAGAGGATGACCTCAAACACATACACAGAGAGAGAGAGAGAGAGAGAGAGAGAGAGAGAGAGAGAGAGAGAGAGAGAGAGAGAGAGAGAGAGAGAGAGAGAGAGAGAGAGAGAGAGAGAGAGAGAGAGAGAGAGAGAGAGAGAGAGAGAGGTCGTGTGACACACAGGATGGAGAAAATGGGAACAAAGTGAAGCACAAAGGACAGAATGAATAAATAAATAAATAAATAAATAATGTGGTGGCGTGAGGAAGGGAGAAGACAGAGGCGGGTTTGGGTGCCAGCACTGTTCAGGGCATGACGGACACAAACACTGAACAGCAGCCCTGACAGCCAGTTCCAGTAAATCACTTCCTTGCTCGAAGCGCCGTCTCTGTGTGTGTTAAAAGTAAACAAGCAAATAAATAAATACATAAATACAAATAGACTTTTTTTAAATCCTCACAGTGGAATTTGTTTTATTTTGGTGAACTTAACCGCATTATTGTTGCATGTCTGTACCCGACTGTATGTACAGTATGTGTGTGTGTGTGTGCAGGAGTGTGCTGTGTCATAGTGCTAATATTCATGACGTATGTGTGCATGCAACATTTGTGTGTGTGTGTGTGTGTGTGTGTGTGTGTGTGTGTGTGTGTGTGGACGTGTATAGATTCAGGGCGCATTCCTGGGTTGCTTTAGCGCTCTCTAAGAGGAGGAGGAATGTGTCAAAGCCCCGGCTTTACTCCGCTGTGCATTAACGAGCTGAGAGATCCACGACCCAGACAGCAGCAGCCCCTTCGGTCCGCATCCGGCCCTCTTCTGGGACAGACTCCAGCCGGATCAGAGCAAGGTACCCTCCCCAGAGGACGTGGGTTAGCAACTTAACTTGGGTAAATTCACTAAGGCTATGTCCACACCAAGCCGAGCTAAATCTGAAAAAAAATGTCAAAACCTTCTACAGCCAGAGCGCTGATACACCTTGGAGGGGTTTCCTGCTGGTTGTGTCTTGAGCAACCCATGTCATGACAACCACCCACCATTAGAGTTCTCAAAAAGCATTTTTTGGTTAAATGTTCCTAGGTTTATTAATAAATTATTTGGTTATATATGGTTATGTTAGAGTGACTGACAGGTGAAAGGGTACATACAGTATGTGTGCTTGTCCAAGCTTGGATGCAATAAAAAAAAACAGGACACACTATGGTCTTCAGGAGCTTTGATTTTATTTGCTCAGAATAAGATGACAAAACCTGTATATGGCAAAGTGAGTGTGTGTGTGTGTGTGTGTGTGTGTGTGTGTGTGTGTGTGTGTGTGTGTGTGTGTATTTGTGTATGTGTGTATGTGTCTGTGTCCATATGTACGTGTGTATTTTGGTTTCAGAGAGAGAAATCTGCACTACTGTTTCCATAATGACTCTACTAACTGATTGCCTTACATCAAAGGAGCGAAGTGTCTTATTATACATGGTCGATGTACATAAAAACTGTATCATACAAGCTTTTATCTTTAGGCCTTCAAGCATAAACATAAGAGATGATTTTCCGTAACAACACAAAACCAACTCATTATCCCCCCCAAAAATAATTAAAGTCCTGAGTGTGTGTTTACAGTATGTGTGTGTGTGTGTGTGTGTGTGTGAGAGAGAGTGTGTAGGGATGTCCTTGTGATAGTGTGCATGTTTGCACATGAC
>NC_084996.1:8741937-8751937 GCF_963854185.1 Sardina pilchardus | reverse complement strand
CAGGCACACAGCCACCATTTCTGTGGGAAACACACTCTCTCTCACACAGACAAACACAAACACACACACAGACACACACACAGACACACACACAGACACACACACACACACACACACACACACACACACACACACACACACACACACACACACACACACACACACACACACACAGCCTTTGGCTCTGTGAAAAACACAGCCACCTGATCCTTTCCTATTCACCTCTAGACTCTGTATGTGTGTGTGTGTGTGTGTGTGCGCACTTGAATGGAGTGCCCCACACACCGAGGCACTTATTGGGCAATCGAAGAAGGCCCCTCTGTCTCACCGTTGGCCCAGACACAAACACTCCCACCTTAGGGAGACAACAACTCCTATCAGAGATGGGATATCTCCCCGTTTACAGCTGTCTACACAGCCCTCAGACAAGAGAGAGAGAGAGAGAGAGAGAGAGAGAGAGAGAGAGAGACAGAGCGAGAGAGAGAGAGAGAGAGTCTCACTCTGTTATTCTGTTATAATATTTACTTTGGCAACACTGTACACTAACCGTTATGCTTATGAAGCAACTTTAAATTGAATTCAATTTTGGGAAAGAAAGAGAGGGAGACAGAGAAACAGAGAAGGGGGAAAAGAGCTCTCCATACCAGACAGATTATTCACCTTTTGTTTACACACATGCACACACGCTCACACACACGCGCAGACACACACATGCACGCACAGACACACACACACCAAGGCCGTAATCATAACATACTTTGAGGGGGACTTGCCCCATAAAGACAACAATTGTCATGCTGCAAGAGCCTGTCACTCAAAGTTGTCCGAAATAACCACTTGCCGCTGTAGCCTAATGACAAATTGTTAACTAGAATACATTCTATAGGCCTACGTAACTAGCTACCAGCCCATTGCATAAATGTAGGATCTGTAATATTTCCTTACTAAAACTTAGTCTCAGCAGATTTTTTAAAAGCTTTTAAGAGAATTTATTTTGTTAAAAGTGTTTAAAAGTGTTAAAAAAACATGTGACTAGGAGTACCCAGTAGCATAAAAAGCTTTGAGAGTATGGGCCCATGCAAGGGTGTAAACATTGTGGTAAAACAGATTTTGTTTTGTCCTATGAATGGGATGACATTGTTTATGTCATAACACACAAAACACACACATACACACACAGGTGGCCTTGGGTGTTGGTATTTCTGAGAAAAACCTACACAAAATGTGATGGTTTGATAGGCAGGTTCAATCATGGATAACCTACAGCGATGTCCAGGTCCCATAAACGTTTTCATGCAGTGTGTGGTATATGGATGGATAAATGCCCTACATGTCTGTCTTTAAGGCTAGCAATCTAATGTCTTTCTGCACTGGAACTAATAGCCTGTATGGCTACAGCCTTGACACACACACACACACACACACACACACACACACACACACACACACGCACACACACACAAACACACACACACACACACACACAAAGGAAGGGGGGCAAAGAGTGCACATATGATAAAAGAGGGAGGTAGAGAAGAGGAGAGCAGAGCAGAGCAGAGTGGAGTAGAGAGACAGTGGGTTCATCCCCAGGGATTACAGGATACGGCAAACACTGGACCCACAACACAATCTGGAGGATCACCTGAGGACAACTACTCTCTCTTGAGCTCTCTGTCTCTCTCTCACACACACACACACACACACACACACACACACACACACACCACAGGTTAGTATGTGAAGTGTGTGAAAGGGTCAGTTCTAAGGTGCCGCATTGTCACAGTTCAGGAGAGTGATAAGGTGCTGAACAAACAAAATGAGATGAGAGGAAAAAAAGAGAGCAGTAACATGGCACTAGACAATCCAGACAATGGTGAACATATACCTGTATAACACACACACACACACACACACACACACATAGACACAGACAAACACCACGGTGTCTGCTCTCAAATCTGATACATCACCATGTAAGAGGATGCATCCGACAAAAAGAGCGGTTGGCAGCCAGCCGTACCAGGAACTAGGACAGGACAGTTTCAGGTGCGACACAGGTGAGGCACACCTGTTTTCCTCTCTTCCTCCCTCCCTACCTCCCTCCCTCCCTCCCCCCAGCCTCAGTCTAGCAGCAGTAGGTGGATGGGGCTTGCAGCACAATCAATGTCCATCACTGATGACCCATCTCATACCCATTGTTGGGTTGTCACTGAGCAATACAACCCTTTCTGTTAAACCCCCAACCTGTTGCCTCCCTGTGTAGTGCGGCAGATTAAGTCCATATTCCAGGACAATCGTTCACTTTGTGGTACAAGCACCAAAATTGGCATGAATAATCCATAGAACCTACTTTTTGAGAAAAGCACATTAGCCACCTGAAAATCCAACATGGCGGCCATTTTTCAAGATGGCCGCCACATCAAATGTAAGAAAAACATTTTTGCTATTAAACTTTGATGGATGGGTGTATTTAAATGATCTAGGCATCAATTTGTATATTAGTTTGACATGGTAAATCAAATGGTTCAAAAAATTCCAAGATGGCGGCCTTAAACAGTTGGATTGCACTCAAATATTGTTTATTGAAGCTTACTCTCGAATAGCGTTTATCCTCTTACCGCTCTCTCAAATATCATTTATTTTATTTCTCTGTCTAGAATATGGTTTACAAATTATAGCCTACTATTTCTAATACAACTCTACCTCTTTAATTCAGCTGGCTGGTTGGAGCATGGAAATATTGTAAACAAAGTAGCATAGTTGGCTAGTTTATCATAGTCTTCTGGTTGGACTGCTTAGTTTCCCCACGTGTGTTTAAGTTTCCCAGTAATAATTTTTCTCCTGGGGACAGGCCCTTTTGAGTCTTGGAAAACATTGGTATTGAGATGATCAGTCAACTTGAATGCAAGAGTTTCAAACAAATGTGTGCAGCATGCTAATGATGCTAACCAAATTTAATAGCAAAATATTACCAAGGCAAATGCGACCATACAGTAGCCTACATGTTAGTTTGAAGGAATTGTCCACAACAGTGCTATTACTGACACTGTACCTCCAGCTTTGCTTCAGTTTGTCTGTAAGATTGAACATGGGGCTGACACAAAATCTCAGCTGAGGTTTGGAGCAACCAGGACAGACCTTGCAATGGCTCAGCTTCCTCAGTATAATTGCTTTTCAAATTACAAAGAAGGTGCTGCAACTCAAAGGCATTCTAAAGATCATGAAACTCCATTCCCTGTCTATATAGGGATGTCCGCATATGCTAAGACTGGAAAAGCCATTTAGAAATGTTTCATGACCAAGGTATCAACACTGCATTCGACCGAGTACTTGACATTCCAGCACAGTTTGGAAATGCAGTTGTGAGTTAGCCTGGCTTCTCAATGAGACGTGGTCTGGCAACCAGACGTTCATTTTCTCATATTTGAAAAAAATGCCCGGATCCGTTCATTGTGGCGCCACGGATGTCTATCAAATGTGTCTGTGCATAGCTCATCATGGTCTTGCTTTCCCCCCTGTTCTGTAATTGGTCCCCTATCTCAGTCAGAAATTAGGGCGGTAGTTTCCAGACTGCCTTAGCAGCGTGAATGAAATCACCGCCCAAGGCAGGATGGGAACACCCAGGCTAGTTGTGAGTAGGTACCTTGAAGAAGTTTATCCCCCCATTCTCAGAAAAGGCCTCTTCCTCCACAGCTGCAATAGATAACATTGACCATAACCCATCATTGACAACTGTAACTACTGCCTTCCAAGGCACAAGTATCTCTCTTTCAGCATCTAACATCAGAAATCCAAGGTGAAGGAGCCCTCCTAGAGCCCTACAGAATGACCTCCAGCAGGCCACTGGTGTGAATGTCTTGGACCACACTGTCAGAAACAGACTTCATGAGGGTGACCTGAGGGCCCGATGGCCTCTAGAGGGACCTGCAGACCTGCCAACCTTGAAAGAATTTTATGAGTACTACCCCCCCCCCCCCCCCCCCCGACGACGACGACGACGACGACGACGACGACGACGACCAAATTTCGGACCCCCGGATCCTCCAACTTACATTCAAGACTCTATTTAAGACCTTTTCTATACCACTTTGAATTCCATACCACTGTTATCCGTTCGCCCCTTATACAGCACAAAGTGTATGGGCTACCAAGGTAACCTGGTAGCCTACTTTGGTGGCACTGTATGTGTATACAGTATGTATATGTGTGTGTCTGTGTGTGCGTCTGTGTCTGTGTCTGTGTCTGTGTCTGTGGGGGTGGGTGGGTGGAGGGGTGCATAGTAATTAAAGAATGTCATACAAATTACATATAAAGGCTACTCTTCACATAAAATATAATGTGGGTGTGTGCAATCTACTTTTTATTTGAACATGGTTCAGGCCTTAAAACAAAGACAATATCTGAGCCTGAATTATCAGGCTTTTGAAGAGGTCATAGGCCTTATGGAAACCTATTAGCATTAAGTAAGTATGACAAGATAGGCTATTGGAACAAATCAGAACCTATAAACTAGCCTACATTAAGCTTGCATTTGTAAAGTTGATCTGAAATGTTTAACCTGCAGCCTAAGCTACTTGCAGATTATTTTGCTTAACTAACAATGTTGTGAAAACAGCATTCATTCACATTGCATGTTAAACTGTGCCCTGTAGGAAGGAATATTCCAGATGAATAGAACGTTTCTTTGAAAGATTTCAGCATGCCAATCATCATTGCTTTTGTAGAATGGCACATTAAGGAGCAATTTATCTTTTATTTACAAAGCCTTTGATATACTGATGAAGTTCTCTGTTAAAGTTGTCTGAATTCGCTCCACCGTTTACACCATAAATTGTTCAAAATTAATGAATTCTTCATCACAGAATCTCGTTGTAGCCTATGCTACGTCTATTTTTACATAACTCAAGACGGCAACATAAGGTTAGCGGTCTTGTAGTGATAACGTTTGCAATATTAGAAGAAAACACGCTGCCACACTGCTATACTAATTCACTCGTTTTGAATATAATTGTCAAAGTTTAACTATACCAGCTGTGACACCCCTGTCCTCTGACATGTCAGACGAACCTGCGCTTGCACACACTTTCACTTTAGAATGGCGTGACTGAGGGATGAGAACCGCGAACACAAGTTGCAAAATAAAAGCGTGTTTGTTTATTTTCGGAATAGACGCATATTTTCCCTTTGGGATCTGCAATAGCACGGTCTCTACCGAAATTAATTGACTACTTAGTTGTATTAAGACCTTGTGAATTATATCTATGGCTGTGGCTCTGTAGCGCAGAATCAACTTTGACACTGACGAAATGCGAGATCAAACGAAATGCGTAGTTTAGAGCATGGAATCGTACCAGCGTACTAGGAGGTCAAAATGCGTGCCCGCTACGCAAAATGCGTACATGTTGGCAGGTCTGGACCTGTGCTCACTGCCCATCTCCACATAGAGATGGCTGCGTTGAGATCTCTTGGTACCTTGCTCCAAAACAGTGGGTTGACAGGTGCTCTTGCATGTGGAGGATGGTGTGGGTTCTTCTGGAATAGCAGAATCATTTATTTTATAGGTGTGACAAGAACACAGCAAATTCACCGGGTCACAGCATGCTGCCTCTGCATGCTCCAGAAGGAAGCTTATGAATACTACTCTAGAGAAGAAAACAATCAAGACCATACTTCTTGAAGTTGGGAAGACTGGTGTGAGAAGAGGCAGATGAAGAGTCCACAGTTTCAATTCTGGGAGCTTGTGATGTCAATGCAATTGGTGATGTTCTTGTTGACCAGGTCTTTCAGAGAAGCAAAGTTCACATTGTATTGTCAATCATTGACCATGCCCATGAACAGGCCAATGCAATTGTCAAAGAAGATGGTGGTTCCAGCCCTAAGGCGATGGATGGTAATCTGGACCAGAGATTAGTCATTTGGTTTCTCAGTATGAGTCTGCATCTCAGGCCAAAGTAGCCAGTGAAGATATATCCAACACCATGAACAGACTAGCCAGTCTCAGAAATCCTTCATAGACCAGGTCCAGAAGTTGTTTGATGTGATGAAGGACCTGGCCAACCCTTTTCAGGAGGAGTCCAGAGATCTTCTCATGTTAGACTCAAAAGCCATTGCACACCCTAGTGCCACTGAGCTTGTTGGCTCTTATCTTAAGAAATGTAAGGTTTCTTTCAAAGAGTTTTTCAATGGTTTGGGCAATGAAGGTTCCTGCTACAAACCAATTAAAAAGAAGACCAAGAGTCAGACTTAGGTACAGGTAACTCTTCTCACAGCTCTTCATATCTTGTCAACCATGGGAATGTCGAAGCCTCTAGAGGGACCTGTGCTCACTGCCCAACACCATGGAGCTCAATTGGAATTTACCATAGCATACAAAATTGGCAGGTCCGCCTCTAGTGCTTTTCACAGATGAAAGCAGGTTCACCCTGAGCATATGTGACAGACATGAAAGGGATGTCGTGGAGAACGTAATGCTGGTGGTGGGTCAGCAATGGTATTGGTAGGCATACCCTTGGAGGGATGCACAAAACAGGGCAGTGAGAACAGGTCCCGCTAGAGGCCATCGGTTCCTCAGGTCACCCTCGTAAAGTCTGTTTCTGACAGTGTGGTCTGAGATATTCACACCAGCGGCATGCTGGAGGTCTTTCTGTAAGGCTCTAGCTGGGCTCCTACTGTTCCTCCTTGCACACTGGTCCTGCTACTGGGTTAAGGACCTTTTACCACCCACCCTGCCCTGCTCTCCTACCTGTGCAACCTCTGTAGGTTCCACCAGAGTGGTAGATAAAACAGAGTGGCGACTCTCCCATAGACCTCCATAGGAAAAAATGGCAGCGCTTTTCCAGGCTATATCCGCGTTATGGGACTTTTGGAACTATTAACAACCAATCTCTTGGTAAGTGTCAATGAGTTAATTGATTACACCCTCCAGCATCCAGAAGTACATCCCACCCTCCTACGATTCAGCCATTCAGCGCAGGTCGCAACTCTCTTTCTATGGCTCTGGGCTCCACATACTGGTTTATGCTACCAGTAGTAACACTAACCCAAACCAAATGCAAAGATAGTGAAAAATCTGTCAGGAAGGATAAAGATGGAAAAAATACCAGTTGCCACTAGCTGTAAAGCCATTCCTGTTTTGATGGTCGTCTCATAGTTGGCGCTGTGGTAAATTCTGTTGACATCAAAGCAGGTGAACCTGATTCACAAACACCTGTTACATAACTAGCCAGATCAATATCCCACAGGTGTGACTGACCTTACCACATTTTATTAACAAAAAATTAAAAAAGAAAAAGAAAAAACTAAAATTATCACTAAAATGAGCTATTTTCGCCATTAATTATGTTTATCTTCACAATTTAACACATTTCTTTACACTTCATTGTATAATTAGAAAGTCCAGACCCTTTAACCTATACTTAGATGTCAAGATCATCAAAATGTGATTATCCAAACCCAATCCAGGTCAAAAAACAAGTATAATGGCTTTCAATGGCGGCCATCTTGGAAAATGGCAGCCATATTGGATTTTTTGTGTGGCTAATGTGCTTTTTGGATAAAGTGGGTCCCAAAGAATATGTGTGCAAAATGTGATGCTTGTACCACAAAGTGAACGATCGTTTCACTAATCTGCCGCACTAGTGGTGTTGTGCCCTTGGCACCAGGTGAGAACATGGTGAAGGCTGGACTGAGCCCACTGTGCCAGGGCACGGCCTGGCCTGCCACCCTCCAGTGCCCGCTCTCTCCCCATGCCAGGCCCCCGGAGCCCCGGGCCTGGAGCGGCACTGTTGGGTAAACTCAGAGGGCAGAAAGAAAACACAGCCTCTGACGCACACTCCTCCTCCTCCTCCTTCTTCTTCTCTTCTCTTTCTTTCTTCCTTTCTTCATTTTTCTTCTTTTTATTTCTCCTCCATCCCCTCCCCTTTCCTATCATTTGTCTCGCTGAAGTGCTGAAGCGTTCCCTCCCTTCGTGCCCACCCTGAAAGGGAGCTGAAAAGGCCCCCCCCCTCTCCCTCTCCCTCTCCCCCTCTCTATCCCTCTCCCCCCCCCCCCCCCTCTCTCTCTCCGTCTGTCTGTCTGAATGGAGGGATAATCACTGAAAGGCGTCTTGGCCGGTTTGGGAGGGCGTCTCTGCGCCACGCCCCCCCAGTCCTCTATGAGGAGCTCTGTTTGTACAGTGTGAGAAAAAAATGTAAATATGTCACTTTTCATTAGGCCCGCGCCGCACAGGCTGACATCTTTATACGTGGGGTTTAATCCCTGTCTGCAGGCACGCCATTACGGATCGGGGGGGTTAGTGATGGGGCCCGGCGCACAAACCCACATGCAGACAGGACCAAGAGATAGAGAGAGAGGGGGAGGGAAAGTGAGAGAGAGAGAGAGAGAGAGAGGGGGTAAGAGAGAGAGAGTGAGAGAGAGTGAGAGAAAGAAAGAAAGTAAGAAAGAAAGAAAGAGGGAGGTTGGGATAGTCCTGAAAGAGGCAGAATCCACCTACAGCTGGAAGCAGACACAAAGTCGATGAGACAGCGTGAACAATTTGGGGAACTGTACAAGTGACTGTGTGTGTGTGTGTGTGTGTGTGTGTGTGTGTGTGTGTGTGTGTGTGTGTCCCAAATGCAACCCATCTCAGCATCTCCGCTTCCCCTCTTCCTGCCTCTCTGAGTCCAGCTTCTCTAAAACTCAGACCCACGCCTCCCTGTTCTCTCGTTCTTTTTTCTCTTTTTCTCTCTCTCCTCTCCTTCCCTCTCTCCCTCTGCACCCTCCCTGAAATTCAAATTCAAAAAGCTTTATTAGCATGACTCTCTCTCTCTCTCTCTCTCTCTCTCTCTCTCTGTGGTCCCTGGGGGCTGAGGCTTCTGACCCCGTGTGAAACTCACTCCATGCATTCCTCCGCTGCAGCCTCACTCTGGGAAAGATGGAGACACAACAGTGGCGGAAAGAGAGAGAGAGATAGAAAGATAGATAGAGAGAGATAGAGAGGGAGAGAGAGTGTGCCTTAAGAAATCAAGAAAGAAGAGGAAAAGGCTTAGTCAGACGGATAGAGAGGGACAAAGAGAGCTGGACACCCCCCCTCCCTCTGACCACACACACACACACACACACACAGACACCCTCTTCTGTCCTGTAAGGGAGCTCAAGAGAGTCATTTCCTGTTTACTAATTTGCTGTGTGTAGCCTAACACGCATGAGTGGCAGACATGCTACCTGGAGGGGAGTGAGGCTCGCCAATCATGCCGCTCTGAACTCGCAGCTGTCATCAATATCCTATGTGGATAAAAGCATCTGATAAATGACTTCATGTAATGTAAATGTACATTTAAATACCACCCAGATGTATAGATTGAGGCTTGAGCGTCACAGCATTAGTGCTCCAAAAGAGGTAAACTTCCTAATAGAAGAGCCCAAAATAAAAACAAAGCCAAAATGCGCTTCTTTTAGGAGGTTTACCGCTTACTCTGAGTAGGTTTGTTTCTGAACCGCCTATGAGAAACAGCCTCCCGATAAAATACTGAAGTAATATCACCTGCGCTAACCGCAGTGCCCAGCAAAAAGTAAATCAAGCGAACGAAGACAGCCGAGGGTCTGATTAAACAGGCTGATAAAGGCTGTGGTGAGAGCCAACACTTGGCCCTCAGCAGTGAAAACAGCCCTCCGGGGGTATGGAAGGATGTGTGGAGAGCGGAGAGAAAGAGAACGACTGAAGAGAGAAGACTGAAAGGATGAGAATGAAAAAGGGATGAGAGGGAGGGCGGTAGGGAGGGGTGGGTGGGTGGGTGAGCAGTGCTTGGGGGCACAGGTGGAGAGAGAGTGGGAGCCGATGGAGGGATAAGAGCATAAGAGTGAAAGAGAGAAAGAGCGAAGGAAGGAAAGAGTGAGGGATCACTCAGCACCCTGATAATAGCCACAGCTCCTCCTCTCAGCCGCTGCCTATTGTGGTGGGGAGGAGGAAACAGGAGCACTGGAACCACGCTGGGCTAAATTAAGACACCACACCATCTCCAAA
>NC_084996.1:8701937-8704437 GCF_963854185.1 Sardina pilchardus | reverse complement strand
ATCTCCCATGCTTTCTCTTTCTTGCCCTCTCTCTCCTTCACTATCTCTCTCTCTCTCTCTCCTGATCCTCACTATCACCCCATCCCTCTGAGTAGTGCAGTGCAGTGCTGCGCTGCAGGTTCAGCAGACAAGAGCTGCAGTGCCTGGTACAGACCCCCCCAGCTCCTCCAGCTCAGCCCAACGTCGGCAGCAGTCTGTGGGGAGGAGAGGAGAGGAGAGGAGAGGGGAGGGGAGGGGAGGGGAGGGGAGGAGGAGAGGAGAGAAGAGAAGAGAAGAGAAGAGAAGAGAAGAGAAGAGAAGAGAAGAGAGGAGAGGGGAAGAGAGGGAAAGAGAGGGGAGGAGAGGGGAGGGGAGGGGAGATGAAAGGCTGTGCAGCAGCAGGCCACTTGGCACCCTCTCTCTCCACTGCGTCGCACCGCTCCACTCACCCACTATTACAGGGCGCTGACAAATTACCCAGAATCCTCCCTCCCTCCTCCTCCTCCCACCCATCCATCCATCCATCGGCCTACCTACCCGGTCACGACCTCAAAATGGCCCTTCCATCACCCCTCCTCCGCCATCCCCTCACCCCCCACCTCTCTCTCCCTCGCTCAATCTTTCAAATTCATCTTTGGCAAACAGTCATTAACTACAAAGAACCCAAGGCCATAGAAGTGGAAGAGGTGAAGAAGTTGCGGCGTCAAAGGCAGGCTGGTCACTCGTTGGTCAGTCAGTTAGAATTAGCTAGCCGCAGTGATAACTAAGTGATATCAGTGTTTCAAAGCAGTATAAAAGGGTGGATGATGACATATGTTAGTGCATTAGTGGAGCTATGAGTCTGTGTGTGTGTGTGTCCACCTCGAGCACAAGTGTGTGTGTGTGTGTGTCCACCTGTGTGTTTGAGTGTGATCTTATTCTTCTTGTGTGAAGAGAAGCCGCTGTTATCTATTCTCTGACTCTGTCTGCCTGTATTTTTCTATGGGAGTCTGTTATTGCCATTTGTGAGTAAACACATTAGGTCACTTGACTCAATAAAGATGGGCTTACTCCCTCTCTCTCTCTCTTTCTCGATCTGTCCTCGAGCGTTTCCTCTCTAACTCTCTCCCTTCACTGAACCCTTCCCTTCCTCCCGTCCTCTCCCCCCCCCCTCTTCCCATCTCTGCCTTGATAGCGCGTGTCTGTGAATGTGCTGTTCATCCATCAGTCTCTCCCATGTGGAGGAGGAGGCCTCAGTCAGAATCTTCCCCAGAGTTCTGGAGGTGCTGCTGGGTAGAGTGTGTGTGTGTGTGTGTGTGTGTGTGTGTGTGTGTGTGTGTGTGTGGTGGTGGGGAGGGGAGGGGGGGGGGGGGGGGGGGGGGGTCAGGTACATCAGGAGCCTGGGGCCCAGGCGCACAGGAAGTCTCTGGCTAATCATCCCTGATTGATGCGGGCCTGATTTGACAGCGCTGGCTGGCTGGGGAACGTGTACGCGCTTGAGAGCGCATTAGAGAGTCGCATCCGCCCCGCGCCGCTGCCAAAGCGCTGACACATCAATCTGCATATCACATTAGCTGGGATGTACAGCGGACGACAGCGGCAGATCACAGGCCAGTATGGTGCGGATATGCAGCCGTCGCACGTGCCTATATCACAGCCAAGCATAGGCACATGTAAAGACATACAGACAGACAGACAGACAGACAGACAGACAGACAGACAGACAGACAGACAGACAGACAGACAGACAGACAGACAGACACACACACACACACACACACACACACACACACACACACACACACACACACAAACACACACACACACGCACACACACACGTGCACACACACACACACACACACACACACACACACACACACACACACACACACACAAACCTAAACACTCATGCACACACACACACACACACACACACACACAAACCTAAACACTCATGCACACACACACACACACACACACACACACACACACACACACACACACACACACACCTAAACATACTCATGCACACACACACACACACACACACACACACACACACACACACACACACACACACACACACACTCAAACAGACAGACACATGAAGACAGGCTCCTTATCTATCCCTATGCGACACTTTTAGCAGAGTCTGGTTTGGTATCTGAGCGGAAGGGTTGTACGAGCGTGTATGGCCTCTGGTTCTGACCCTTATCAGGCCGCTAATCTCTGCCCATCGCTACCTAACTCACCAGGACAGCATCAGGAAGTGGCCATCCCGCGCGGCTATTATAGAAACAGGGAAAGGCTGATAAGAGCCACCGCCACCTCGTCCTTATCAAAGAGCTGTAATCAGGCCTGGCACGGACCACCGCCGCACACCTGAACATACACCTCCAGACACGGACGCGGACGCTAGTGTACACAAACACACACACGGAGGGCACACACATATACAGTACACACACAGACACACGCACACAACACAACACAGACACACGCACACAACACAGACACACGCACACACACACACGTACACAC
>NC_084996.1:8684437-8691937 GCF_963854185.1 Sardina pilchardus | reverse complement strand
CGACCACACAAAGAGCCAAATATGCAACAGCGGCACTCCACTAAGGACCGGACTATATCTGTCCCTCGTCTGGAAATAGGCTACCTCCACACACACACACAGAAACATACACACACATACACACACCAACATGCACAAACACACAAACACACACATACTCGCACAAAACAAACACACACACACACACACACACACACACACACACACCTGCCAACTTTGTTGCTACTTTCTACCTGTACTGTCTGAGATGTGGGTCTATAATTGATAGCTGTGCAGCAGCTGTGTTTCGGATGCTCCTGTGCTCCTGTCACTGACCCCAGATCAGTGGTGTGTCTGAGTGCAGCCTAAATCAGCCTCCATACAGCTAGGACAGCTGGGGAGAGGCATCACTCAAGTCACATATTTTTTATTATTACTACTATTATTATTATTATTACTCTTTGCCCATCTATGCTTTTATCTGCTATTCCTGTTTTTGGTTTCTGGTTTTTGTTTATGTAAAGCACACTGAATGACCTCTGTGTATGAAATGCACTATATAAAACTTGACTTGACTTGACATATGAGTGGATAATAGCAGATGCTTCTCCACTATGTATGTTTATCAAAAAGGTCTCGCTCTGTTTCTGAAAGAGTTGGAAGTTTGTGTGTGTGTGTGTGTGTGTGTGTGTGTGTGTGTGTGTGTGTGTGTGTGTGTGTGTGTGTGTGTGTGTGTGTGTGTGTGTGTGTGTGTGTGTGTGTGTGTGTGTGTGTATGTGTGAGTGTTGCGTGTGCGTGTGCGTGTGTATGCACTCTTAAAATGAATGTGTTGTCCCTATCTGGACACAGACGTGTTAAAAACAATGTTGTGTTGTTTTCAACACATTAATTTTAAGAGTGTGTCTGTGTGAAAGTATGTGCTGCTTCTCCACATGTGAAGTTCCTAACGGAAAAATAAAGTTCTTTGAATTGAATTGAATTGAATTGAATCAAATTGAATTGAATTTAATTGAGTGTGTTTGTGTCTGTGTGTGTGTGTCTGTGTGTCTGTGTGTCTGCGTGTCTGTCTGGGTGTGTCTGTCTGCCTGCAATTTGCTGACAGAGCTAGCATGCTAATCTGACATGGTGGTGTGTGTGTGACGAACATTGGAGTGCTAATGAGAGAGGCTGCCTCTATGTGTTTACCAAATAGCAAAGCCACTGAACGTTAGCTGGCAGGGTGACACACAGACACGCACACACACACACAAAGACACACACTACATACCCTTGCGGATAAACACACACACATACGGTACGCACAAGCACTCGCACACGCACACGCACACGCACACGCACATGCAACACACACACACACACACACACACACACGGGTAAAAATGTACACACTGGTAAAAACATACACACTTAACATCTTGTTCCTAAAAATAAAACATAAACAACATACATAAACACCCATACTTAACACACAAAAACGTAAAATACAAGGACACACACACACGCAAATGCACACACACACACACACACACACACACATGCACACACACACACACACACACACACTTGGCCACACTTCACTGCGCTAAGCATCACGCCCACTCCACAGGGCCCTAGCCGTTAATGCGCTGTCATGTTCATCACCCGTTAACAAGCGTCGTAACGATCCGCTCCAGCCCACTCACAGGAGCGCAGACAGAGAGAGGGATGGAGGGAGCCGGGGGACCAAGAAAGAGAGAGAGAGAGAGACGGAGGCCCCAGCCACTGACAGAGGGAGAGAATCTCTCCCTGTCCCTCTCTCTTTCTCTCTCTCTCTCTCTCTCTCTCTCTCTCTCTCTCTCTCTCTCTCTCTCTCTCTCTCTTCAACTACCTCTCTTTATTTGTCCCTCTCTCTATCTCTCTATCTCCCTTCTCTCTTTCTCTCCCTCTCTCTCTCTTTAACCCCCTCTCTTTATCTGTCCCTCTCTCTCTCTATCACTTTCTCTCTCTCTCTCTCTCTCTCTCTCTCTCTCTCTCTCTCTCTCTCTCTGTACTGTGACAGAGTGGATGTGGATTAGTGTAATCCACGGTAGCCGACGGCCATAGCCACTCTAAGATAATATCACTCTCGGCCCCCTCAACCAGACATCCAATCACATTTCTCAACCACCTGTCTGCACTCCACCCCCCCCCCCCCCCTTCATCTGTCCATCTCTGCCCATCTCTCCTTTACCCATCTGTCTCTGCATCACTCTCTTCCTTTACTGTATCTGTCCATTCGTCATTGCGTAATTCACTCTCTCGTCCACTGTCCGTCTCTGTGCAACAGTTGGTTCTGGTGTCGTGTCTGTCCATCCATGTGAGTGGACACAAATACACACGCAAACAGCAACAACAACACACATATAACACGTGTGCCACACACCTTTCACTCGAGGTGAGGGTCTTCTCATATAGTGTGTGTGTGTGTGTGTGTCTGTGTGTGTGTGTGTGTGTGTGTGTGTGTCAGTGTAACAACATCCCTTATAATATAGTTCTTGGTCCTAATGCTAACTCTGGTACCTGCATAGGTCTCGGTGTGTGTGTGTGTGTGTGTGTGTGTGTGTGTGTGTGTGTCAGAGTAACAACATCCCTAATTATATGCAGTAGTTCTTGGTCCTAATGCTCTAGTACCTGCATAGGTCTCCATGTGTGTGTGTGTGTGTGTGAGTGTGTGTGTGTGTGTCAGTGTGACAACATCCCTTATTATTTAGTTCTTCGTCCTAATGATAACTTTAGTACCTGCATAGGTCTCCACGTGTGTGTGTGTGTGCGTATGTGTGTGTGTGTGTGTGTGTGCGTATCTGACCTTGCGCACGTAGCTGACGGCGTCCTCCTCGGTGTACACCTCGGCACTGACCCCGCCTCTGCGTCGGCGGGCCTTGACCACGGGGTTGGGGGGCGGGGGGGACACCTCATCGTCATGAGAGTCCGACTGCGAGTTGGATTTCTGGCGCGCCAGGATCTGCTTACACTCCTCCTGCGCACACACACACACACACACACACACACACACACACACACACACACACACACACACACACACACACACACACACACACACGTAAGTCATGTTTTAAGATGTATGCATTTAATGAAAATTGCATGCTCGTTCCCATAGTGCCGTGGTCTCTTCTATGTTTCAAATATATTTAAAAATTTCAACATAACTTTTAGAGACAGGGAGAGGCATTCAGTCAGTAAGAGTCAGACTGTGTTTCACAAACACATCCCACGCCAAACATAAGGGATCCATCAACATTTCACTGAAAAGCATGCTCATGGACATGGCAAAAATGAAACAAGCTCAGATGGGGTGTACTGTCTGCTATGATCTATGTGTGTGTGTGTGTGTGTGTGTGTGTGTGTGTGTGTGTGTGTGTGTGTGTGTGTGTGTGTGTGTGTGTGTGTGTGTGTGTGTGTGTGTGTGTGTGTGTGTGTGTGTGTGTGTGTGTGTTGTGTGTGTGTGTGTGTGTGTTTCTGCTCTAAGGTGAAAGACTAATAGATGTGCACGTGCCTCTCAGCTGGCAAACACACACAAAGCCGCTGGCGGGCGCACCGATCCGGATCTTTCTGCTGACACCACACTGCTGAATAATTCACCCAAACCTCTATTAACCATACAACAGATACCAAGGTCTGTGTGTGTGTGTGTGTGTGTGTGAGAGAGAGAGAGAGAGAGAGAGAGTGAGTGTAAATGTCCTGTTTGTTTGTTTGTTTGTTTGTTTGTATGCTGCTTGAATGTCTGTATGTGCATGTACATGAGCATGTGAGTCTATACCTGTATGTGTGTGTGTGTGTGTGTGTGTGTGTGTATGAGAGAGTGAGAGAAAGAGATAGAGAGAGAGAGTGTATGTGAGTGTGTGAATGCTCTGTAGGCATGCATTTGACAGGAGACAGGCAGGGAGAGACAGAGTGAGGGAAAGAGAGAGGGAGGTAGGGAGGAGGAGAACGTGGGGAGAGAGAGAAATGGCGTTGCAGTCTGGTCAGTGGCTCTCTCCTGGAGCCAGCCTACATTGGTATTCCTCTAAGAGAACCTTTCCAACACAATGCTGACGGCAGATTTTACAATCTAGCATAGTGCTGTGCAAGGAGGAGATCAGTCCCTCTCTCTCTCTTGGTCTCTCTCTCTCTCTCTCTCCTCTCTCTCTCTCTCTCTCTCTCCTCTCTCTCTCTCTCTCTCTCTCTCTCTCTCTCTCTCTCTCTCTCCTCTCTCTCTCTCTCTCTCTCTCTCTCTCTCTCTCTCTCTCTCACACACACACACACACACACACACACACACACACACACACACACACACACCTTGTCAAATAAACCAAACTCCATATCATCATCACACAGGGTGTGCAGAAGGTGCCCACTGTCAGACCACCCCTTTTAATCTATAATATTGCTTTGTATTTCTACAGATACACACTGTCTCACACACACACACACACACACACACACAGAGAGAGAGAGAGAGAGAGAGAGAGAGAGAGAGAGAGAGAGAGAGAGATCCAGAAATGCGCATGCACAGAGACATACACATTACGCAGAGTCATCCCCTCAGGGACTGAAGCCAGCGAGAGAGAAAGATCTCTCTGTCTCAGTGTCTCTCTCTCTCAAACACACACACACACACACACACACACAGACACACATACACACACTGCAGGGGAGAAAAGGGGCAGCATTCAGCCTCTTCCCATCAGTGTAACAGGAGAGAGGGAACACATGCTTATTATGTCAACACAAGGCAAAGAAGTGACCAGCTTACAAGCTTAATGGTGCACATACAGAGATATACACTACACGCGTACACGTACACACACACACACACACACACATACACACTCACACAAACATGTAACACACACACACAGAGATCATCACTGCCTGCAGCCTCCCACGCACGAGAACACACGCACACATTCACATACACACTGGCAGTAGGCTGGCAGCCCGAGCTGAACCTGTTTGCTACACACATACACACACACACACACACACAGTGCCATACCGCGCAGCTGCTGTTTCTCTTTCTCCGAGAAAAACACCTCACCTTAATCTTTTCTAATGAGTCATCTTAAGAGCGAGCGCCCACACAGACTAACCAAAATACACACAAACACACACACTAATTTAAATGGCATGAACCAAACAAAACAAAACGCTTTGTACAGCCGCGTCCCAGTCCACAACAACAAACCCAAACAACAACAACAACAACAACAACAACAACAACAACAACAACACAACCACCTCACCCCACCCCACCCCACCCCACCCCACCCCACCCCACCCCACCCCACACGCACCTCGGTCATGCTGGTGTCGTTGGCGCCGTGGGCCGTCCAGCTGGAGTCGGCGGGTGTGTCGGCCACGTGTGTGTCGGTGTGTGTGTGCGCGCCGTCATGGCGAGGGCCCGGTCCGGAGGCCTCGGCGTCGTCCCCGAGAGGCCCGAACCCCTCGCCACCGCCACCGCCGACGCCAGCTCCGCTCATGCCCGGCCTGGGCACAGGGGCCGGCACCCCCCTCCCAACGCCAGAGCCATCACGTCACCGCCCACGCCTACCACCACCCCCCCACCCCCCCCACTCCGCACGGCCACACACACACACACACGCGCGCCCGCGCGAAGACGCGTTCGTTCGTTAGGCCACGCGGTCTCCGGACGCCGACATGGACCGTGTGCGACGGACGCCGAGAAAGAGAACGAGTTTGTATGCGCGCGCTCGTGTGTGTGTGTGTGTGTTTGTGTGTGTGTGTGCTTGTGTGTATGGAGGAGAGACGAGAGAGCGTGGGATGCAACAGAGCAGTGAGTGAGTGTGTGTGCGTCCGCTGGATGTGAAAAGCTTAGAGAACAAGCGAGTGAGCAACAGAGAGAGAGAGAGAGATAGAGAGAGAGATAAAGAGATAGAGATAGAGAGAGAGAGAGAAGAGCGGATTGCCAGTACTCAGGCGGATCGGAAAAAAAAATAACAATGATTACAGCAGGAGCCTGGCTCTCCCTTGCTGCCCTGCGCCACTTTCTCTCCCTCTGTCTCTCCCTCCCTCGCTTGCTCACTCCCTCCCTCCCTCCCTCTCTCCCCCTCCCTCCCTCCCTCTCTCAATCTGCTTGCGCACACACTCTCACTATCGGTCTCTTTCGTTTCCTTCGTCGCCATGACAACTGGGCATCTCACTCCTCTGTACTAGGGGGTGCAGGAAGTCGAATCAAACATTAACCCCCAAAATATGCCACACGCAAAACAAACACACCCCACATGGACACAGTCACGCAGACACACTCTTACATAACGCTCATGAGTAATGCATGGTGTTAGTGTTCAACACAGGTACCGCACAAGGGCATGGACACCCCTCAACAATAGCAACGTGATACACCCACAGCAAGTGATTCACTCACACACACACAAACACATACATACACACACACACACACAGAAACACAGAAACACACACTCTCACACACACACAGACAAACATACAGACACACAGACACAGAGAAACACACACACAAACACACACGCACACGCACACGCACACGCACACGCACACGCACACGCACACGCACACGCACACGCACACGCACACGCACACACACACACACACACACGGTTTAAATCACTTGTCCTTCTGTTTCCTTGTTTCTATCAGAGATTGCTTCATTGAGATATGGCCTCCTGTCTGACCTCTGACCCCTCCTACACATGCACATATGCTCCCAGAAGGCCACAGTGGAAAGTCTGAGCCACAGTCGATGGTCAAGACATCAAGACAGAGCACTTCCTCTGGGAGTTAGCAGGCAGCCATCACTTCATAAATACACACACACACACACACATGCACGCACGTACACACACACACTCTCTCTCTCCCTCCCTCACTCACTCTTGATCTCTCTCTCACACACAAACACAAGTGAGACTGAGAGTGGAGGAGAGAGGGTGGAGAAGAAGAAAAAATGAGAGAGAGAGAGAGAGAGAGAGAGAGAGGGAGGAGGAGATAAGTTAGGGAGTTGACCAGGGGTGGTGAAAGTGTGCCTGTGTCTTTCTCTTGCACACCCATCCACAGAGTTACAGTATAGTAGGTGGGTTTACATGTACACTTTTATTCAGATAAGAATGGGCATAATGGCTCAATCAGAATAGAAATGAAACATAGAAACACCTTAATCGAAAATAAAACTGCCAATCTGTTACCGGATTTTAATTTTAATCGGAATGAAAGGGATGGTGTATTCTATCTTGTATGCCGCCAATCGTTTCGCCTGCTGTATCTACTCAAGCAAAAGCAAAACAGCAACGACTATTCTGATCAAATATTTTAGAGTGCTTGAGCACCTGAGTGCACCTGACCGATAATACCCATGTAACAGATGGCACAAATGTTTCATTCGGGAATAGATCAATTGGAAGGACAAAAAAACTCCATATGAACCCACTAACTGACACTCAAACAAAAGACAGGCAATCAGTTAATGTCTCCTCAATGGATGATGGCCATTAACTATTCTATTCT
>NC_084996.1:8671937-8674437 GCF_963854185.1 Sardina pilchardus | reverse complement strand
TGCTTCTGCACGAAAACTTCACAGCTCTTCAGACTTTCATCTTCTTCCAGATTGGAGGAGGAGGTGGCCATTTTATCCAAGCAGTCTGAGGGGAGGGGAGATAAAAGCTCTACATGTTTACGTAGTAAGAGGACCCAGTTAGTTGAAATCTAGCTGTTATGAATGTCTGCTTTATCACTGAATATGACTGTTTCTTTCCATCATGAAAATACTGATGTGGAAGAGCTGTTTACCTCGTGAAATACTGCCTGTAATAAACAGGTTTAATCATCATCACCAGGTTTGCCTTTTATGGCAATATTCCTGTCTAGTACTTGTTACAACAGCTATAAGCACAGTAGCCTTCACTTGAGGTAGGCTACCCTACAAATGATGAGCCATAAATAATAACTGTATGAAAAAGGAAGCAAACCGTGCAGCAATAAGTTTACGATTTTCCATACAGTTAAACCAATGGTAGATCATACAGTGACTTCCGCCATAGTGGAAACCTCGAAAAACCCCGACAAATAATAACCTTGCGGCTTTATTTTTGGTTGTTTATTCAGGCTCGTCGATAATACATTTGCGTCCATTATAAGCAACTAGACTTTCATTTTGATTATTGACTTCAAAGGTCAGCATCCTCGGAGGTGGTGTTGATTACTGAAGGATGTAGGCTATTGCCGCACCTGTTTACTATACAAATTAGCTTCCTCCAGGCTAGCGTCGTTATTATTTATTATATCATCGAGCGAATAATACATAAGCCTACATACAAACACAATATGGTGTGAACATGCTCAACCTTGTATTGTGCGATTGGATTTCAACATCTGTGCTTACCGTTATTTAGGGGGGATGCTCACAGGCAGTGCTGGACAAGGATGTTCACACGGTAGTCGTAGCCTATGCTGCTCCTGCTTTCAGCTTTCGCTTGGCTATCTCTGCGTCGGCTCCAATGACGTCAATCTGCCTTCATACTCTGACTGCAAAAGCCACTTTCTTGAAAACAGAAGCAAATCGTATGCGACCACTCCAGAATTAATATTGCTGGAGCTTTGGCCAATGCTATTGCCAAAGTGATATTTTGCCAATTTAACAAATCACCCGTTAAAGAGATAGACTATACGATAGCCTGTGTTCCCCACATCATGCATCAAGCACCATGACAGAAAACAGCATGCCCTACTATGCTATTTTATTTTTGGATTATCATTCTCAAAGTCACATGGTATGGTTAGAGTGTACATTAATTTCAGGTTTTACTTATAGGGCGAATATTTTGTAGCTGATCAGATTAATTTGTTTACATTGTATCCTATGCACCTATGCAATGTCAAGTTCACAGAATATGCAAATAACTTGGACCTCATGTGCGTCTTACATTCAGTTTCATTTTGGCTTGGTCATTTCTGTGTTGACTTTTTATATATGATTGTGGCCTTCATATGCTCCAATCAAAGACACAAGACACGTCTCAATCATTCGTGTGAATGTAATTCCTATTTTGGTCATCAATTTGGTGGTTCTGCTTGAGTTTGAGCAAGAGTTTGAGCCATTCTGTCAATGGAATGACAACTTCTAGTCGTAAACCGATTTGTTTGTCGTGAAGGGGTCGTTGTCACAGCAACAGAGAGCTACAGCAACATGGCGAAAGGAGATGAACGTGCCGCTGAGGAGGTTTTAAAATCATTGGCTCGACAATTAAACTGTTTAAATGAAGACAACAAAAGCACTAGAAAACGTGCACTAGAGACAATTAAAAAAGAAACAATCGACAAAGGTTTGTCAAGCGTTGTTTTACAAGAGATTTTCGCGTCTCTCCTGAAATCGCTCTTGAAATGTCTGTCCGACCCTATGGAAAGATGCAGAGAAATCGCTATTCACATGATCGGAGATTTCATTCGTTGTGTTCCACAACCAGAGGACTCTTTGCCTTATCTAATGCCTGCTCTCTCTCAAAGACTTGGTGGAAAAGAAATAGTGGAACCTGCAGAAGAGTTGCGATTGTCCATGCTTGAAGTGATTTCTCTAACTGTGGAAGTATGTGGGAGCAGACTTGCTCCGTATCTTGACGATATGGTCAAGATTTTACAACGAACTATCGTCGACCCGTTCCCGGACGCGAGAAGAGAAAGTTGTAAATGCACCATCAATTTCGCCAAAACAGTGTCAGGTACGATATGTGAAGGAAACGCTGTCACTTCCTGCATCACAGGGAGCCACATGGCTAGTTAGCATATCGTGCTAGCTATAAGTTTAGGTGTATTTTAGCAGAACATATTTACTGCTTGCTACGTACTAAATGTTTCATTGTAAAAACTGACGCTAGCTTGGTAGTTCGTCACACAATATCAATGCGTGTCAGACACTTTCCTGTTCTGTTTCGTAAGCTACAGTAGCAGTGTAACAACACTGGCTAAGTACATTAGCAATAGCAGTTCAGTTTGTTGTGGCTGGTGTCTGGTTTCCATGGTGTCGGTACAGCAACTAGAGCCGTAAACACGCTCTGTCCATG
>NC_084996.1:8661937-8666937 GCF_963854185.1 Sardina pilchardus | reverse complement strand
GAGCTGGTGGTGAGGAACCTGTCTCGGCTGATGCCGGCGGTGGGCCGGGACGCGGGCGACTGGCTGGTGGGCACGCGGGTCAAGACGGCCCAGCTGCTGGGCCTGCTGATGCTGCACGCCGAGGACCACTGCACCCAGCACCTCCAGCCGCTCCTCAGCACGCTGTACCGCGCCTGCTCCGACCCCGAGAGGGACGTGGTCAAGCCGGTACGTAACGTCACACAGGGGGAAGGAGGGAGGGAGGGAGGGATGAAGGGAGGAGAGAGAGAGAGAGAGAGAGAGAGAGAGAGAGAGAGAGAGAGAGAGAGAGAGAGAGAGAGAGAGAGAGAGAGAGAGAGAGAGAGAGAGAGAGAGAGAGAGAGAGAGAGAGAGAGAGGGTTAGTTTGGGAGTGTTGTTTTAGTCTTAATAAGGATGCTGAGGGCTAAGTCTGGGTTTTAGTTGTATATTTGCATTGACTTGAGGTTAAAAGTGTAAATTGTTAAGGATCTGACCCAGATGAAATATCACTATGTGTTCTTTACTCATCTTCAAATTTAGTCTTATCTTATATCTTATTCTATAGCTCTTAGTCTTAGTCTTAGGAGATCAGAATCCCCACATTCACTTTGGAAAGATGTCAAATTCAGTCAGAGATGCACACTTGGACTTGCAGAGATGCACACAAAGACAGCTACAGATGGTGGCGGACATCACAAACATAGTTGTTCTTATTGTGCTGCTGTCTAGTGTGCTTGAAGAACACAGAGCCTTGTGTGCACCTTCTAAGGGACAAGGTTTACATCAGTCAGCCCTAACAAACCCTTGCACATAATACAGGTGCAATAAGTATGAAGCCTCATTGGGTCTTAATGTAATTCAGTGATCACTGGCGAAATAACTGTTGGTGACTCAATACATCACTCAACACAGTTAGACTCATTTCAGCTTTAGAGGTATTGAGTAAGTTGGCCATGTGTACACAGCTTTGTCACTATCAGAAGTGCACAATGCAATGGAGAAAAACGTTAACGCAGCAAAGATCAAATCCATGGGGAGAAAAAAACAAATTGAGGCATTCCTGTATGAAATGAAACGGCCTTTATGTAGCGCTAGCTACAGTATATGCTTAGCATTTCAAGTCCTCATCAAGGAATGGCAGACAAACACAGGTGTGCACACTTAACAGGTAGACAGGGGTGAGGGTTGTCACATGGCCCAAGTCGTAAAGGCTAAATCCATGTTGGAGGAAGCCTGAGGCTGTTGAGTACCATCAGCTCTGTGATCTGAGTTAAATTGACTGGACTGGTGCGGTCAACACTGAAATCCCTCTCCGCGCCGGCCCACCAGGACTGTGGCCGGTCTCTCTCAACAAATCACGATGAGCTGATTTGGGGCTAACTTTCAAGTCAAGGCCCGGCACTGAAGCGTTGCCAAAACCTCCACGCTCCCACGGGGGGACCTTGCGTCCACACAGAAAAGCTGTCAGTCTCCCAAGCAGCACCTGTGGATTTTTATCAGCGTGCCAGCGACACCCAGGCGATGGCTGCGCACACACACACACACACACACACACACACACACACACACACACGGCGCAACACAAATATTTCACTTATCTGATTTTATTGCCGCCGCGCGGGCCGCTGCACTGCTGACACGACAGGATTCTTTTTTTTTTCGCCGGCGCTCGGCTCAGCTCGCTCGCCAAAGCAAAAGAAAACACACGCTTTTCCTCCGATCAAAGTGCCTGTGGTGACCAGGGGGGCCGTTTTTTTTTTTTTTGGACGTCGAGCGTCAGGACACACCTGCCCCGTCACCAGGGCGTACTGACGACCGCCGCGTCCCTGTGTCCCCTCGCCCTCGGATCGGGGACGAGATCTCCGGGAACGCAGCTGTCCCGAGTGACGGGCGTGGACGCTGAGATGTTGATGAATTCATGTCGAGTTTTAGACAAAAATGGCTTCCCGGTCTGCCTGCCTGATGCACACCCATACTGTAAGCTGGTGTGAGCGGTGATCATTAATCGTGCCGTGAGAAGAGTTATGACCGTACTCTGGACTCTGCTGACCTCTCCATGCTGTCCATGCTTCTGGCATGTAGGTCAGTCGGGCTGCAGTCATCCCAACGAGGGCCGTGTTCTGTGGCTCAGGATTAAGGTCTCTTTCAGCGTTTTAGAGTTTTAGAGCCTCATATGTGTGGATCTTATTGTTTTGCAGTATTTGAATACCTAAATATTACTTTATTAAAGGAGTATTACACCCCTCTCCCTCTCTCTCCCTCTCTTTCCCTCTTTCTCTGTCTCTCTCTCTCTCTTGCTCTCCCTCTCTTTTTCCCTCTCTCCCACTCGCCCCATCTCTGTATCCACCCCCCTGTGTCCTCTCTCTCTCTCTCTCTCTCTCTCTCTCTCTCTCTCTCTCTCTCTCCCCCCCCCCCCCTCTCTCTCCCTCTCTCTCCCCCTCCCTCTCTCTGTAGGCTCTGGAGTCGGCGCGTCTGCTGGGCACGTTTGTGGGTGCGGAGGCGCTGCTGAAGCTGCAGCTGGCTCACGTGGAGAGCGCCCTGTCCTCCTACCCCTCGGCCCCCTGGACGCCCCTCACGGTGCTGGCGGCGGCGCTGAGGGGCAGCTCGGCCCCGGCCCTGCGCCCCCACCTCCCGCACATCACCAACACGCTGGCGCTGCCCGAAGTGTGCCAGGAGGCCACGCAGGTGGGTACACTACACAGGGCGGGCATGACACAGGGACGGGGAGGATAGAGAGATGGGGAGAGTGGGAGAGAGGGAAATGGATGAAGAGAGAGAGAGAGAGAGGGATGGAGAGTGTGGAGGGAGAGAGAAAAGAGAGGGAGAGAGGGAAATGGATGGAGAGAGAGAGAATGAGAGGGACGGAGAGCGTGGAGAGGGAGAGAAAAGAGAGGGAGAGAGGGAAATGGATGGAGAGAGAGAGAGAATGAGAGGGATGGAGAGTGTGGAGAGGGGGAGAGAAAAGAGAGGGAGGAAGGGAACGAGATGAGAGAGAGGCTAAGCGATGAAGAGATGAAGAGCGGGGAAAAAGCGAAAGGGTGAAATGGAGACCGGAAAGGAGACAGCGGGCACGGCAAGCTGTGGGTCGCTCGACAGAACTTGGTGGTTTTAAGATGTTTGCTGTACTCTTGAGCACTCTTTATATGTGAGCATCATATAAATAGCAGAACTTTTCTTTCACTCTTCCTTTTTTGCTTAATGTTGTTTGGCAACAGCCTGTTTAGATGACTGATGTATATATAAAGCATTCTTTCCTGTTTATGCTGTATGCGTCGGTTAGACCAGATGGCAGAGGCTTTCGCACACACCTGTTTGGCTGACGTAGTTGTGTGGGAATCCCTAATGTGATTGGGAGATCTCTCCGCACACTGCCAACCCTGAGGCACAGAGGCACACCGCACCACACACACATACACACATATACACACACACACACACACACACACACACACACACACATATGCACACACACACATACCCACACATATACACACACACACACGCATGCATACACACACACACACACACACACACACACAGCTGGGCTCTCTTGCTTTCTTGCCTCGCCTCACCCACTAAGCCACATCACAACAGTGTCGGCATAGAGACAGCATGGAGCTGCCCTCCCTCAGCTCAGCAGCTGGCACTTGGGTCAGTAGTGGCATGCCCTGGCTGCCCATGACCGGCCACCAGCACTGAAGACCCTATAAAAGACCATAGACCCCCCTCTCCCTCCATCTCTTCTAGTCTTCCTTTCTCTCTCTCTCTCTCTCTCTTTCCCCCTCGCTCCCCTCTTTCTCCTCTCTCTCTCTCTCCCTCTCTCTCTCTTTCTGTTGTTCCCCCGTGTCCTCTATTTATTTTTTCCCCTTGCCCCCCCCCCCCCCCTCTCCCTCCTCTCTCCCCGTCTTAGTGAGGGATAAAGTGAGGGGTACGTTTAGTCATACTCAGTAAAAAATATCTCCGTGTCAGCAATGTCCTTGCGTTTCCTGATGCCTCCTTTCCTCACACGGATCAAAGCTATAAACGGCCCATATGCTTTTAGGCTTGACTGCATGCCCTTTAGAACAGAAAAAACACTCCCCAGTACAGTACGGTGGGGGGAGTGTGTGTGTGTGTGTGTGTGGGGGGGGGGGGGGGGTGTTCCTTGCTATTTGCTATTTTTCAAGTCTTATATTTCAGGAGTTTATCTTCTGAAGAGGCCCTCTCTCACACGCAAGCAGCCATGTCCTCCGCTAACCCGCACTTGCTCTGAAAACATTTATTTTTCTAGTGGAGAAAAAGGATCAGAATACCACCATGTGTGCGTGTGTGTGTGTGTGTTCGTGTGTGCGTGCCTGCGAGAGAGAGTGTGTGTGTGTGTGCACATATGAGAGCGAGAGAAAGAGAAAATGAGTGAGTTTGTGAAAAACATCCCCATCGTTTCTGTCAGTGGGAGAGGAAACCCCCCCCTTCCCCCTCCACCACCACCACCACAGTGCCCCCCCCCACCCCCCCCTCCAGCCGCTCCACATTCCCCGGCCCTTTGATATGAGAGTCTGGCCGCTCCGTGCTCCTCGTGGCTGGGCCCGGCCCGGCTGAGGGGTCTGCTTTGTGAACTGGAGCGCCGGCGGCCCGCGGCTCTGACTCACCCTGGCTCCCCGTAACCCGCCGCGCTCTGTGGGGACCGGAGGAATTTCCTCTCCGGCCGCAGCAATAATAAGAGCTACTAATTTCCCCCAACCCCTACATGCTTTCACTGACCCTCTGCGTCCCCCCCCACATCTCAGCACACACACACACACACACGCACGCACGCACGCACGCACACACACATATACTCACACACACACACACACACATGCACACACACACAGACATAGAGACATAGAGACACACACGCACACACTCACACACACACACACACAGAGACACACATACACACAGAGACACACACACACACACACACATAGAGAGACACACACACACACACACACACACACATACACACACACACGCACACACA
>NC_084996.1:8649437-8659437 GCF_963854185.1 Sardina pilchardus | reverse complement strand
GTCAAGCTCACCTTTTTAAAAAAAAAAAAAAAAAAGAAGGATTGAGCGAGCGAGGGAGGGAGAGAGCGAAAGAAAGAAAGAAAGAAAGAAAGAAAAAGCACACACAGATCTATACCAACTTCACCTGTGACAGGTCTGAACTGCAGCCGTCTGTTTGTGTGTTTATTTGGCGTCGTTTCTATGGCAGCGGCAGCAGTTTATCTGCGCGAGACAGCAACAAGGTCCACGAGGGCACCCTGAAGCGTAGCTGCACTGTGGCTCTGGAGAGAGGCACTAAAATTAGGCCACACTGGACCGCAAATGCCCCCCCATCACACACACACACACCTTCTCTTCCTCATCCTCACCGTCACAGGCAGCGGGGGGAGCTGGATCGTTAGTTGTTAGTTTTAAGGAGGAAGTCACAAAACCCCTGCTTGCAGTGTGTGTTTCTGTGTGTGTGTGGCCAACAATTCATCACAAGAGTGTATGTAGTCACACACTGTACTTGACAGATGTTTTCCCTGTTTCCCTGGTTGAGATGTGTGTGCGTGTCTGTGTTCATCTGTCCATTACAAAAGTAGTCAACATGTAGTCACTCCACAGTCCACAGGTGTTTGGCCGACTGTAACATTTTCCTCTTATTTGTCTTGAAGCTGCTCAAGGTGTGTGTGTGTGTGTTTGTTTGCGCGTGCATTCATCTAACTATCTAAAAATCATGCATGTACATGTAATAACACAGTTAACAGGTGTTCACCCTAATGTAACATTTCCCTCCCATTTACTGGTTAAAGTGTGTGTGTGTGTGTTTGTTTGTTTGTTTATGTTTATGAGTCAGGGCACAAAAAACTGTGGTGACTGAGTGAATGAGTTAGTGAGAAAGAGACTGACTAATCAGCTCCTTTGACATATTCTCCGTGATCATCGTTGTGTTTTAAACATTGTCTTCTGTGTGTGTTAATTACATGACTGGAAGGGCTTTCTGCTCCACCAAGTGCTGGGTTGCCGTAGAGAGCAAGCTTGTCAAACTGTTCAGGAGGAAATGGATGGTTGCCTGAGACGGATGGATACACACACACACACACACACACACACACACACACACACACACACACACACACACACACACACACACACACACACACACACACACACACACACACACACACACACACACACACACACACACACCGCAGGACAGGGCAAGCACCTGGAGGCTGCTCTCCCTCCATTCCTAATGACAGGCCAGAGCAAAACAGGAAGTCAGGCCACGCACCCAGTGAGAGCATGGAAATCAGAGCAGCCTGCCGTCTGCTGTCTGCCGTCTGCTCTCGCCCGTCCACATGGACACAGGCAGCCACAGCCACAGGGAAGGTGTGCGAGTGTGTGTGTGTGTGGGGGGGGGGATTGGAAAGAGGGGGAGAGAAAGAGGGGGAGGTAGGAAAGAGAGGGTGAACAAGAGAGCTGGAGCCTGAAGGTGACAACAACAGACTGTGGGAGCAGCAGCTGAGGAAGAGGCAGACAAAGACCAGGAGGGCGGGATGGGGTGGATCTCTGTCTCTGTCTGACCCTCTCTCTCTCTCTCCCTCGCTCACACATACTTTCTTTCTTTCTCTCTCTCTCCCCCTCTCTCTCCCTCTCTAATGATATGATTTGTGTACCATGGTATGAATGTGGTGGGGTGGGGGTGTGAGGCCACATGGTGTTATTATAATGCTTCAATAAAGGGGATATAAAACTTATGACAGTCTCCCTCTCTCTCCCTCGCTCACACATACTTTCTCTCTCTCTCTCTCCCTCTCTCTCTCCCTCCCTCCCTCTGTGTCCCTGTCAGGTTGTGTATCTGGAGCAGGTGCTGGAGTGTGTGGACGCGCTGCTGGCCGTGTGTGCTGGAGACTGCAGTGCTGTCAGCCTGCAGCTGCTCAAGGTGCTCATCACTGTGGAGAGCCTGGCCACAGAGCAGGAGATCAGAGACCGGGTATGATGTGCGCGCACACACACACACACACACACACACACACACACACACAAACACTCACACACACACACACAGACACAGACACACACACTCACAAACACACATACACAGACAATGCCACACACACTTGTATACCGGTATACACTTACACAGAGTCAGTTGCACACACAAGGTTACAGACACAGACATACATACAGACCTGGCCACATACACACATACACACGCACACACACACACACACACACACACACACACACACACACACACACACAAACACTCACACACACACACACAGACACAGACACACACACTCACAAACACACATACACAGACAATGCCACACACACTTGTATACCGGTATACACTTATGTAGCGGATGACTAATGTGCTAACCTGCAGTCCCCCTTCCCTAGTATTGGTACACAGTATTATCAATATGCTTTGAGATGGTGACATCATTCTGGGTCAACTCCAGTCCACTAGGGAGCAATGGTGTGTGCCACGTCACCGCACTCACCTGGGTAGGCAGGATAAAGAGAAGGAGTTTGGGATCCTACTTTGAACTCCATTGTCTCCATGCCTAAACACCTGCCTTCTTTGTTCTTTTACTTTTAAGGTAAAGTGACTTTCTTATGGGTTTTGAACTGATAAATTGTCTGTGTTAAAATTATGTTAAAAAGCTAATGACTTGAGCTGTCCTACTTTGGAACAATATATATATTCAGGTTGTAATGTTTGTTTGAGCAATGTGGATGAATGAATTAAGCACATGGCACTGATACAGGTTACTGTTTGTTTGAGCATTTGTTGAGTAATGAATTAACAAGCACATGGCATTGATATGCAGTTTAATCTTTGATGTATAAGATGGTTATGATTGGGTATGCAGTGATGGTTGTATGTTGAGATGAAATGTGTTCATTTAGTGGTGGTGATTGAGTGAGAGCTCTAGTTTTAATGTGAGAACCTTGTGTAATCTGTGATCTTATGGCTGTGTTAATCTTATGATGATGTTAATGAATGAAAGTCAAGTATTTAGGAAATAATCCTTTTAATGCATCTTTTTATATTGATCTTTAATAAAAAGGAACTCCATTGTCTCCATGCCTAAACACCTGCCTTCTTTGTTCTTTTACTTTTAAGTGTAAAGAACTTGGTTTGTGCTGGCCCAAGTTCCCCTAGGCTTGAGGCCGGTAACAATTGGGGGCTCCGTCCGGAAGTCACTGCTGTGGAGAAGTCCAGTCATAAGCCTCTGAACCTGGGTGGTTACTAGAAGGGCGGCCATCGTGTGAAGGTCACCCTGAGAGAAACCAGCATTGAGGAAAGATGACGTCAACTGAGCCACGGCAGGTACTCCAATGGGAAATCCATAAGAAGCTATTGCAGCTGAATGCAAATCAGCTGTACCAGCTAGCTGTTTCTTTGGAAGAGGAGGACAACGCTGAACTTTCCACGCTCTCTGAACCTGGTTTATTTTATTATATTTCGGATTTTATGAAAAGTGAAGAACTACAACAGCTGGAGGATGCAGGCATGTCCCGTCTACTTCATCTGCAGGATGCCGTAAATGAAATGACTGCTATTAGAAACCCATCTGAACCTTCAAGATCAACAACCCCGGTGAATATTCCAGTACCGTTCACTCATAGAACACACCAGGACGATGAACACCCAACATGTCCAAATAACCCTGTAAAAACACATACTGATCAGGTTGTTAGAATTACTGATGTGACTGCACTCTTGCCTCGTAGAGAATTTAAAATTCAGGGTGGTCAAATTTCAGATTCTGGGTCAGAAATATCATACACTCATATCTGTAAACAACTTGATGAGGCTATCACGACAGGGGTTACAGTATCTGAGATTGTAAGAGCGGTGTTGAGGATAACCAAAGGAGGTGTTTTTAAAGAGTATCTCACAAATAAAGATGAGTTCACTGTAGTTGAGTTGAAAAGAGTCCTTAGAACTCACATCAGAGATAAAAGTAGTAGAGAATTGTTTCAAGAACTGAGCAATACTAAGCAGCAAGACAGAGAAACCACACAGCAGTTTGTGTATCGGATAATGGCTCTCAGGGAACGTGTATTGCTTGCAGCTCAACAGCAGGATACTGATTTTAGCTATGATAGGAAGCTGGTACAAGGGGTTTTCTTGCATACACTTTACCAGGGGTTAAATGAGAAAAGTAACAGCATTCGCTACGACCTCAAACCATACCTGGCAGATCTCTATGTTAGCGATGAACTGATTTTAGAACAAATAACCAAGTTGACAAGTGAAGAGGCCGAAAGGGCAAAACGTTTTTCAGCTCCCTCTAAGTTTAGGCCAGTCACAGTACATGCTGCACAGCAACCTGGGGACACGGTGACTAGTTCTTCAACAAAGCCTTCCATTGAGTCTGATGTTAAAGCCAATGCTGTCGCCATCACCGAATTGGCCACCCAAGTATCTGCATTGACTAAGAACCTGGAAAAGCTCGTATCCCAACCTGATAATGTGCTAAATTACCCCCCTATGGTAGCATCAACGGTGCAATCCCAGAGAGTGTCAAGACAGGGGAAATGTCGGGAATGTCAACAAAAGGGATATGATTCTTGTAGTCACTGTTTTCGCTGTGGACAGAGTGGCCATCGTGCTGTAGGGTGCTTGAACAGGTCGGGAAATGGGAGGAGGTCACAGGAGGGGGACGGCCGGTGACTCATCCAGATTTCACGTCCCTCTTACATTGTCATTCAACCTGCACAGATAGCTCAACCATCTCACAACCTTCACTTAAAACCCCGTACGTCAGGCGGACAGCCCAGCTCATTGGGGGGAAATGTTTGGTCTTGTGTTGTGTCAATGGGGTTCAAACTGAGATGCTCTTGGATACAGGGGCCCAAGTGAGTGTTATGGGGAAGGAGTGGGTGATGAAGAAATTGCCATATGCAGAAATCAGGCCCCTAGAAACTTTACTCTCTGAGCCACTTTATGTGACTGCAGCCAATGGGTCAAGCATTCCATTTGAGGGCTGGATTGACACGCATCTGGATGTCCTCAGTGCTAGTCAGGGTAAAGCGTCCATTCAAGTTCCCTTCTTGGTTGCACAAAGCAATCTCAACTTTCCTCTGTTAGGAGTCAATGTTATTACAGAGCTTATTCGGGAAAACTGTGACACCACAGGCCCACTGAATTTAAGTGCTCTCTTGAGTGAAGCTTTAAACTTAAAGGTGGATACTGCAAGAACGATTGTGTCTGTTGCTCAGGTTGACTCAGTGGAGGAAACACAACCGTGCCGCCTTGTTATGATGGGGAAGAGAGGTCTCACTATTCCAGCTGGGCAAGTACGGGGGCTGAAGAGCAAGGTGAGGAACTGGGCTGAGGAAGGAACAGTGTATTTCGAGCCTGCCATAGAACTGAATTTGCCTGATGGACTAGAGCTGTTCCCAGCCACTCTGGAAGTGCAGGGTACCCACACAAAGCATGTACTAATCCCTATTCAAAATTCCACTCAGCATGATATTTTTCTCCCACCAAGGGTAGTATTAGGCCATCTAGAGGAAGCTTGCACAATTTTCCCCCTGTTAGTCCCCAAGCAGAGCCCATCTATTCCCATATCAGTGACTTCAGCCCAAACTCTCCAGGCTACTGATCAGTCCAGGGTGAGCAATCCTAGCGAGAAGTGGAATCCTCCAGTTGACCTGTCCCATTTGAATCTAGAAAATCAAGACATTGTTAGGCAAATGCTGTATGAGGAATCTGATGTATTTTCTCGAGATGGTGGGGATATTGGATGTGTTCCCTCTTTACGACTGAAGGTTAAGCTGAAAGAAGATACCCCTGTCCAAAAGTGTTATAATGCCATTCCAAAACCACTTTATAAAGAAGTGAAGGCCTACGTGCAAGATCTTTTAGAGCGAGGGTGGGTGAGAAGGTCAACTTCATCCTATTCATCCCCTGTGGTTTGTGTCCGAAAAAAAGATGCAAGTTTGCGCCTCTGTGTTGACTTTCGTGAGCTTAATCGTAAAACCATTCCCGATCGGCACCCATTACCCCGTATCCAAGACCTCCTTGACAGCTTAGGGGGCCATGCTTGGTTTTCCATCTTGGATCAAGGTAGTGCATACCACCAGGGGTTTGTGGACGAGGGCTCACAGCATTGCACTGCGTTCAGCACGCCATGGGGGCTTTACGAATGGATTAGGCTCCCCATGGGGTTAACTAATGCGCCCGCGGCCTTTCAGAGGTGTATGGAATCTGTCCTTGATGGCCTGCGAGATAAGTGCTGCTCTCCGTACCTTGATGATGTCCTTTGCTACTCTAAGTCATTTGTAGACCATGTTGAGGACTTGAGGAAAGTGCTGGGGAGATTGAGAGCTAGTGGGATCAAGCTGAGACCGAATAAGTGCGAAATCTTCAGACGGCAAGTTCGTTTTGTAGGCCGTCTTGTGTCTGAGGAAGGAGTCCAGATTGACCCTAAGGATTTAGAGGCTGTAACTCAGTTTAAGAAGAAGAAACCTACAACAATTGGGGAGGTGAGGGCACTCTTGGGTTTTCTTAGTTATTACCGCTCTCATGTTCAAGATTTCTCCCGGGTGGCCAAGCCGTTGTTTGGACTTCTGCAGAAGACTGAACAAAATTCAAAACTAGCTACTTCAGCCAAAAGGAAATCAAACCAGTTGCCATCAAGAACACCAGTCCAGTGGACTGAGGAACATAGTGCTGTTGTTGATAGGCTTGTTACTATGTTGACCAATCCACCTATTCTTGCTTATCCTATGTTTGACCTGCCATTTATCTTGCATACAGATGCATCGAACGAAGGTGTTGGTGCTGTACTTTATCAACATCAAGAGGGGAGATTGCGGGTGATTGCTTATGGGTCCAGAGCACTTACCCCAGCAGAACGGAATTATCACCTGCATTCAGGAAAGCTTGAATTCTTTGCCTTAAAATGGGCTATTTGTGATAAGTTCCGAGACTATCTCTATTATGCCCCTAGCTTCACAGTCTATACAGATAATAACCCCCTGACCTATATCCTGAGTACAGCCCGATTAAATGCAGCCGGTCACCGTTGGGTTGGCGAATTAGCTGACTTTAATTTTGACATCAAGTACCGTCCTGGTAAGAGCAATGTAGATGCTGACACACTCTCCCGGTTCCCCGTCTCACTTCCTCAACACATGAAAGACTATACAGAAGACTTGTCCCCAGACGTGGTAACAGCAGTGTGGCAGGGAAGTATGACGACCAAAGAACAGGATGTGCCATGGATGGCTGTGTTGCAACTGGCCTCTGCGGAGGAGGCGGAACCTTCAAGTTCATCTGTCATTACACCTCAGGATGTAAGGAGTGCACAGCAGGAAGATGCAGCCATTCAGGAAGTTATCAGTTTGAAAAGCAGAGGGCAAAGCCCTACAATGAGGGATAGAGAAAGGGTGTCTAGTGAAGCTCGAAGGCTATTCGGTGACTGGGCTAGGCTTTCTATACTGAACGGGGTGTTGTATCGGCACGCAGGACCCTATAAGCAGCTGGTTGTTCCAAAACAATTACGGCCCCTGATTCTAAAACATCTTCACAATGACATGGGCCATGTGGGGGTTGAGAAGGTCCTCCATCTCTTGCGAGAACGATTCTATTGGCCATACATGCAGCGAGAGGTCGAAGACTATGTCTTACGAAAATGTGTATGCATTCAACAGAAACGGCCTTCTAGTTTGGACAAAGCACCAATGGGTTCCATCTCCACAAGTTCCCCCTTTGAGCTAGTTGCCATTGACTACCTTCACCTTGAGCCAAGTTCTGGAGGGTATGAGTATATTTTGGTCATAATTGACCATTTTACTCGCTTCGCCCAAGCATATCCCACCAAAAACAAATCTGGAAGAACTGTTGCGGAGAAATTATTCAATGACTTTATCCCTCGCTTTGGATTCCCTGAAAAACTTCACCACGATCAAGGTCGGGAGTTTGAGAATGGCCTATTTAGGAGATTGGAGCAATTAGCTGGTATCTCACATTCTAGAACAACCCCGTATCACCCTCAGGGGAATCCGGTGGAAAGGCTAAACCGCACATTGCTCCAGATGCTTCGGACCCTAAAAGAGGAAAAGAAGTCAAACTGGAAAGACCACCTGCCCCACATTGTTCATGCTTATAATTGCACCAAACATGATTCAACTGGGTATTCGCCATTCTTTCTCCTTTTTGGGAGGTCACCCAGGTTACCCATAGACCTTCTTTTTGATCTTAGACCCAATCCAGAGAAAGGAAGCAAGCAAGCCTTTGCAGAGAAGTGGGCGAGTAGAATGCAGGAGGCCTACCAGATTGCTGCAAGAAACAGTCAGAAGTCCTCTGAGAAGGGGAAGCATCATTATGATCGAGGTATGAAGGGGATAACACTTCAGCCAGGTGACCGGGTATTGGTACGAAACCTATCAGAGCGGCAAGGCCCAGGGAAACTCCGAAGCTACTGGGAGAGGGTCATCCACCGTGTTGTTGGCAGAGTAGGAGATGCAGTCAGTCCAGTGTATAAAGTTCAAGCTGAAAAGGGTGAACAGCGTGTCCGTGTCTTACACAGGAACTTACTCTTACCAGTCAGCGACCTCCAGTTGGAGGAAAACATTCAAGCCAGTCCAGCCAAGAGACAATGTCCTCGAAGAACATCAAGATCCCAGGAGAGGAGGTCCACTGACCAGCCGTGCCAGAGTGACTCAGATGAGGACCATGAGGAAGTGAGTTATACCTTGCGTTCCAGGCCCCACCGTGTAGTAGATGCTGGAACTGACATTGGGCCCTCCCAGTCAACGACACAACTACACTTTGGTCATCGTACCATGAGTCCTTTAACAGATGAGTTTCAACCCCTTCTACAGCAAACGGATCAGCTTGGTGAAGAAATTCATAGAGAGGTGAATGCCGATGCCGAAGCCGAGCCACCTGTACAGGAAGTTCAGGAAGGGTGCGATGTCAATGATGCCTCTGGAGGACCACTGGTCGGTGATCCGGAAGGGTTGGAGCCAGGACAACAGGATGAAGAACCCATACTGAGGAGGTCTGAACGTACAGTGAGACCAAGGGAAATGCTTACATATCAGAGTCTCGGTCAACCGTCATATCAGTCCTCGAGACCTGAAGTGCAGGTAGTAGCATACAATCCCCCAGTGGCATATAACCCACCAATTCTTTTCCAGAATCAGTTGTCACATCCTACATTTTTTGAGTGGCATCACTACTTAAGGCCTGTCTTTGGGGGTTATGGTAATGGGGTGGGAGTTTTCACATAATTAAAGATGTCAGGAGACCTCTTCTAAAAGTAGGGGAGAGTGTAGCGGATGACTAATGTGCTAACCTGCAGTCCCCCTTCCCTAGTATTGGTACACAGTATTATCAATATGCTTTGAGATGGTGACATCATTCTGGGTCAACTCCAGTCCACTAGGGAGCAATGGTGTGTGCCACGTCACCGCACTCACCTGGGTAGGCAGGATAAAGAGAAGGAGTTTGGGATCCTACTTTGAACTCCATTGTCTCCATGCCTAAACACCTGCCTTCTTTGTTCTTTTACTTTTAAGGTAAAGTGACTTTCTTATGGGTTTTGAACTGATAAATTGTCTGTGTTAAAATTATGTTAAAAAGCTAATGACTTGAGCTGTCCTACTTTGGAACAATATATATATTCAGGTTGTAATGTTTGTTTGAGCAATGTGGATGAATGAATTAAGCACATGGCACTGATACAGGTTACTGTTTGTTTGAGCATTTGTTGAGTAATGAATTAACAAGCACATGGCATTGATATGCAGTTTAATCTTTGATGTATAAGATGGTTATGATTGGGTATGCAGTGATGGTTGTATGTTGAGATGAAATGTGTTCATTTAGTGGTGGTGATTGAGTGAGAGCTCTAGTTTTAATGTGAGAACCTTGTGTAATCTGTGATCTTATGGCTGTGTTAATCTTATGATGATGTTAATGAATGAAAGTCAAGTATTTAGGAAATAATCCTTTTAATGCATCTTTTTATATTGATCTTTAATAAAAAGGAACTCCATTGTC